>NC_060275.1:59875665-59883025 GCF_021613505.1 Equus quagga | reverse complement strand
GAGGGCGCGGGCAGCGGGGAGCCGCCGCCCGCGTCGTCGAGGAGGGAGGGCGCCCGCGCCGCGGTGCTGTCCCGGCGGCCGCCGGCCGGTGCCTCCGCGGGCGGCCGGCGAGCGCCGGTTCGGGTGACGTGCGCAGAGCCTGGGAGCCGTCAGGTCCTCGGCTCGCTTTGAGGGCACTGTGGTGTGTGACGCATCCTCGAGGATCCCAAAGCGCTGGAGAAACGGTGGTACAAAGAGGTTACGGAAGCCCGGCTGACAGCTGTTTTGATAGTAACAGTAAGAACAGTTCGCGGTGGGAAGTTAACACTGTTGCAGCAGTTGAAGGCGTAGGGCACGTTTTAAGCAGTGTGGTGGTCGGGATCGTCCTTTCCAGTGGACGCCCGCGGCTGAAGCGCGAACGCGGGTCAAGTGGGTTGCAGATCTAGTGATTGTCACGCTTCGGAATTAGCTCTAATCCTCAAGTTGAAACGAACCTGTGTTCTCAGTCATCGGTTCCCTTTTAATTTTGAGACGGCTCGTGTGAATTATAGAGGAAGGCGAGCTAGTAAAATAGGTATTTTAAAATAAATTGACTTTATGAAAAACATGCTCAAGTAGGTTGTTAAAAATCTTGGGCACTCATCTGTTTCAGTTTCTTCAATCGTTGTACAAAGGCTTTCCTGGAGATTAGCTCAGAACTGGCAGAACATATGCTCTATTGGTGCCAAGTGGCTTAAAAACAAAATGAGATAGTGTCAAACACTGTAAGATCGAGTCGTAAGTGTTAATTGGTATTCGTGGAAAGAAAAGAGTAAAAGGCAGGATGCCTTTAATATCCTTAATCGTTATGGTTTCCATAGTTGTTAGAATGGTTTTGTGAACAGCCGGAGCTGGGAAAATGGAAATCTCTTGGTGTGTATTCCGTGAAGAATATTTGAGGAAGAGTAGAGAAAACAAAAATATTCACATGAGGAAAGAACTTAGTAGGTGAAAATATGTTGTGCGGTCTCTGGTTTTAGTTCTTTAATATCAGGAAGAGGGGGAAAAGCTTGAGTTTTGTTTGGAGAGGACTGCCGAATCAGTGGAATGAATTTAAAAGGAAGATGTTTTTATCAGAATGCTTATATGTTACTTTTTTTAAATAGAAGTTGTTGAAAAATGTGACTGATACTCTTCTGATGTAGATTGGAGAAATGGTAGTCAATAGGGATATTTGGAAAACACTCCTTTGGAAAGAGGTTTTTATTCTCAAGAAGATTCAATTTCTTGGTATTAGTTGACTAGTTTTCTTTAAACCATTCTTATGTTTTAAGAGCCTTATTTGAGTCTAAAAAAAGAATGATTAGTGAGAGTAATCATTTCCATCATAGTCCATAAGAGGTTTGGGCCGCTTTCTATATATAAGCTTGATAATGCTGAAGCAACGTCTGTCAGATAAGCATGAAGAATTTGTCCAGTAATTGCAATAGGTTGCTTAAGAGCTATTGACACTACTTTCTGACATGGAACTTGTTGCTAAAACTAACATCAGTATGTGTTTCTAAAATGCCTGTACTCTGTAGTAAAGAGCACAGTCTTGGAGATTTATCCTTAGAACTGGAAGGGACCTCAGAATTTCTAATCCATTTCCCTCATGTTACAGATGAAAATATAAAGGCCTGGAAAGGTGAAATGATTTACTGAAGTTTGCACAGCTAGTTAAAACAGTCTGTGGTTTGGGCCTAAAGATTTCTATGAAGATACTAATTTGCCTCTTTCTTTAAGAAGCAGCTTTATGGAGTAGTGGAGAGAACATTGAAATGTGAGAGGGCCTGGGTTTAAATTCTTGATTTGTCATTTCCTCACTGTGGTTTTTGACAAATCACGTTAACTCCCAGAACCTTGCTTTCTTAATCTACAAAGAATAATTTTCCTACGTATTTTACAGGGTTGTGGAATGGAATAAATGTGATTACATATAGAAAGCACATTGAATACTATAGACTTTTATACATATAAAAAGTGGTAATCTTATTTTTAAAATAGATACAGTTCTTATTCTGTAACAAGGTGTCTAGATCCCTAGGTTTTTGCTTAGTCTTAGCTTTATTGTTTTCAGCACCTGCTGATTATAGCTCCCTGTAGATGCATTTTCTGATCCCCACTTAGTTCTAATCTTAGTAAAGCCTCTTATGAACATTTTAAATATTGCAGTTGTTAGAGCCAGACTTTCTCTGGAGCATATGAAGTTTCTTCATATAGCATTTGAAAACATTATCTTATACACTCATGCATGCATAATTTATCTGTTTCTTTAACAGACAGTGGCTTTTTAAAAGTAATAGTGAAAGTATCTTAATTGCAATGTTAATTTGTTGCTAGTTTTTAGAAATGGCAATAACAGGAGATAATTTCCTTTATAAACTCAGCTTTGAATAGTTCATCTTAAGGTTATCTTGTAGATTTAAAATACATTGAAGTGTTAAGGCAGAGTTTTTGTGTGTTGACTTTTGCTGCTGTTTGAAGACCTTTTCTTCTAGCGCTTTGAATTGGTAATACTGGAAACCAACATATCAGTATTGTATTGCGTAGATTATTTGTAACCTTGAAGCTAAAGATTATGACAAACATTTGTTGAGCACTTAGAATATGCATGTATCTGCTTCAAAGTTTTAAGTGAAATATTTCAGATAATTTTCACAGCAACCTTGTGAAACATGCTATTATTATTCTAACATATGGCTGAGGAAAATGGGGCTTTGAATGGTTATATGATGTGTAGATAGATATTCATAGACCTAAAAAAGTGACGGACTCTGTTGTCCCCATTCTTAACCATTTCTCAGTGCTCTGCCTCTCATTAATAAGTGTGTTTAGTTGATTTTGAAATGTTTTAAGGCAATGTTTCTTAAGTTTATACTTTGTGAAAAATGTTTGGGGGCCAACTATTCCACCTTCTGTGTTGGTCAAAAAACAAAAAGAAAATACCTTATGAGAATCATGGAAGATAGGCTGGCAAGCCTTTCTATGAGATGCTGATATAGTTGGGTTTTTTTCCTGTTAATTGTCAGAAGCAAATTATTCTCACCAGTTACAGGAGGACTACAGTTGTTAACATTGTAAGAGGCTGTTCTAACAAACTCCATCTTGATATTGATGTTATTGTTCTAAAGAAACATACCTTAATCAGAGTGAATGAACAGAAAAGATAACTTACCAAACTCACTTAGGCCTTTTGTATGAACGAATAGATCCAGCAATATGTAAATGTAAGTTTATCCAGCTTAGAAGATAGCATCCAAGACTAGGTTTTCTGATTAGTGAGACCCTCTAAAATTCTAAGAAGTTCAACTTCAAACTTAACTTCTTAGAAAATTAAGTTTAAACAGAGAAGTGCTTCCAAATTGAGACAAGTAGAAGAGGTAAATTACAAAGTTGCAAGTTATAAGGTGGAAATCGTTTCTTTTTCTTTGGCATTTAAAAATTGTCTTTTTTGGCCAATCTTTTAACATTATTTATTGCACTAAAATTGTTTCAAAATATGTAGTAGTTTGCTTTTCTGGTTATCAGTTTGTATTTGGGTCATAATTAAAGGAAAAGTCACAAGTATTAGTGATAAATATCTTATTTTTAAACTACCTTACTGCTTGAAAGAGTTGTGAGAGAGCCCTGCAGCTTCTCAGATTTCAGATTGTTCTTCCTTCTGCATAAGGGTTTTGTCCGCATTCTGACATCTAAGAGAGTACAAAAACCGTGCATGTGTGGCTTTCTCTTCCTAGAAATAGCTGTATTGATGGGATAAAAGATGATAGTACGTTAAAAATTATGATGCTTTGTAGTTCATGAAGTAATTTTTGCATCTGATCTCTTTTGAATTTCACAGTGACTCTGAGTTGGTAAAATCGTGGCTAATCGAATGATATTGAATCTTAGATAGGATCCAGGTTAAAATTCTCTGGAGTAATGCTAGACTCCTTTGAAATTCACTTATGAAAGAGAAGCATTAGCTTCTAAAGGACAAGGAAAGAAACACATGTACTTTTATTCTCTTCCATCAAAACCACATTGTACACAGCTTTCTTTCTATTCTTTTCTACCACTTCTGAAACTTAAGCAGGGTAGAAGTCAATACTAAAAACGTTCTTTACACCACTTTACTAATTAGTGGTGATTTTAATGATGTTAAAGACAGTTAGGTGAGAAAATTAAACTTTTACACAATGGTGCCAGCCCGTGGCCGAGAGGTTAAATTCACTCGCTCTGCTGTGGCGGCCCAGGGTTTCACCAGTTTGAATGCTGGGCGCGGACCTGGCACCGCTCATCAGGCCATGCTGAGGTGGCATCCCATATGCCACAACTAGAAGAACCCATAACTAAGAATATACAACTATGTACTGGGGGGCTTTGGGGAGAAAAAGGAAAAAAATAAAATCTTTTAAAAAAAAAGTTTTTACACAATGTTTCCTACTGTAATTTGCACAAAAATATTATAACTAGAAATAAAGCCTTGGCTTGCATTCCAGTGTTCTATATGAAAGTCTTGCAACCTCTGAGTTAAAGTAAGTCCTTTTTACCAGAATTTGATTTTGACTATTTGGAAGTTTCTTGGTGATCAATTAAGAGAACTTCTTTAGGTACTGTTAGATGCTTTCGTATATGTTATCTTAATATGTGATGAGAGTAGATATCTTACATATCTAGTTATGAAAATACTTCTAAAAGTTGTCACTGGAATTTCTCCAACACTAGATGTGGTTATTCAAGAGCTAACTCGAAATTTGTTATTTAAATGTAATTCTATTACTTGGGGAGAGATTTTTTCTTAACATCAACCCAATTCATTCATAGATTTATAGTTGAGGTGATCACCCGTTAGTGGTTATTCAACCTTCAGAGCTTATCCCTTGTCTTCCAGGATCCATAAAAACATCCCTAGAATGAAGATGCGTGTTCTCTTTAAGCTGCAGTTGAACAGGACAAAAGATACCTCTTTACCAAGTTTCTGTTTGTCCTCACGTTATTGAAAGTAAATAGGAATGTTTGACAGCAGATTGGCTTACTGGTTCTTCATTTCCTTTGTCCTTTCCCACTTCGCCGTTCCTCCTCCTCTTTCAGGCGATAGTGCTCTCTTGCTTTGCAAACACCCAGTAAAAATAAATCTGTACCTATATGTTGTTGGTCAACAATTTAAATTTGTGTTATTAAATTTAAATTACATTACCACTTTCATTTTACATTTTAAGGCTTTTATCTTTTATTGTGGTTATGAATGTATTTGATTTTAGCTACAGGAATTTGGATCATGGGCTAATACACCGGCAAATAATCATTTGCATTTTCTCTTCTGTGAATTGATACATGTTATCCTTTGGCCATTTTTCTCTCTTCTTTGTTGCTTCTTATTCAAAACTTGTAGGAGTGGCCAATCAAAAATTTAAACAATTTTTAAACCATTTTTATTAGGGTTTTTAGATTTCAAAAGTAATATATGCTTATTGTTAAAATAAAAATTATATAATAAAAGGGTTAATAGTTCTCCAGCCTCCCCTTATGGATATTCTTTTATATTAGAGATTATTAATCTGTGTGTTATATGTTATAAATATTTTTCCTAATCATTTATTTTCTGAATTAAAACTTTTTTGTTGTTGTTGTTGAGGAAGATTCTCCCTGAACTAACATCTGTTACCAATCCTCCTCTTTTTGCTTGAGGAAGATTGTCACTGAGCTAACATCTGTGCCAGTGTTCCTCTGTTTTGTATGTGGGACACGGTCACAGCATGGCTTGCTGGAGTGGTGTGTAGGTCCATGACCAGGATCCAAAACTGCAAACCCTGGGCTACTGAAGCAGAGCACACAAACTTAACCACTATGCCACTGGGCTGGCCCCCAAAACTTCTATTTTACAACACCACTGCCTCTTGGCAAGCCCCAGAAGAAACTGGCTCTCTCCAAACTACTAACTACCTTATTGAGGTGATAACTCTCAGGCTATTTTCTTATGCCTTCACACTCCTAGTCCAAGAATTTCTTCTGCCTCTGGCTTTTGTGATCTCAGATGTTAGGGAAGAAACAGCAGAAAATGTGAGAATCCTTTGAGCATAGGAGAAAACATGGAGGCTCACATTTGAGTCATAGTCATTATAAAGTGCTAATTGACTGGTGGAGGCATAATTACAAATGTTCTGTGATTAATAAGAGGCTCACCACGGAACTTTTGATTCAGTGACCTTGTGAAGTTTATCTTATTCCCCTTTTATAGATGAGATTTGGTGACTGTATTGCTCCCTTACCAAACTACACCTTCAGAGAAGTTGATGATGATATTAAGAGGGAAAAACAGGATAAAATGATAGATAAATTTTGAGTCTTTTGGGGAAAAATAATTATTTTGTATTGTGGATTTTTACAAGGAGTGAAAGGTCTTGAATGATCCAGTCTGACAATGTGATGGGTTGTCTCTGGATGTTGAATTTGAAAGTAACTGGAATTTTTATCTTTTTATTTGTGAATTTTTGAGTTTTACCACAATGAACAAGTATTATGCATATAATAAAGAGGGTTTTAAACACGGCATGGTTAGTTAAATTTAAAATAAATGTTTCTATGAACAGCATTGCTTTTGGCATTGTTGAGGCAGGCATTTGGGAAAATATAAGTGAAGGAAATATTATAGTTTGTGTCTTTTTAAGGGTTTACACTCATTGAAGAAAACATAGACATGAAAATGGGAGGACAATATTAGTATTTAATCATCAAAATTGCTTTCTAGTTGGTGTGGAAAGGAGTGTGGTAAGCCCTGCAAGGACATGGATCGGGTCTCTCTTGTTCACTGTTGTACCCCCAAATTTCATCGCACTGTGAAGGGTCAGCATATACTTACTGAATAACAGAGAATCACTCCGATACCAATGTCAGAAGAGGGATCTGACTGGCATAATTGGGGGAACTGGCGCTAAGGGAGAAAAGATGGGTAGCAGCTCAGAAAGACCATGATTACCAGAATGAGGGGGTTAATAGGAATGAATTTCTAAGAAGAGGAATAATGTAACACAGATTTCTTAGAAAATAATTCTAGGAATTATGTGGAATTTAAATAGGAGGCAAGAAGATGGTTGAAAAGTCGCTTAGGTTTTAGGTACCAATGCTAAGCACATATCTGAAGAAGATAGTCTCTGCCTGTATGGAGCTTAAAATCTATCAGGAAGCGTTAAATTACTTAAAACAAGGATCCGTAATTAGAGATTCTATAAATGTTTTGAAGTTATATTGCAAATTCCATAGTAAATAATGTGTTTAGGGGAAGGACGTGTGACTTTCAGGCTCTGAAATAGGTCTGTACAAAAAAGACTAAGGATCGCTGACTTTGAAATTTAAGTCAACTTTTGATGTAGAACTACAG
>NC_060275.1:59755779-59875565 GCF_021613505.1 Equus quagga | reverse complement strand
GGACAATACGTGCATTGTTCAGAGTTGCGGCTAAATTTAAGTCAACTTTTGATGTAGAACTACAGTCCTCCCTCAGTGTCGGGGGGGGGGGGGGGGGGGATTGGTTCCCGGAAGCCCCACGGAGACCAAATCCAGAATGCGCAAGTCCCTTAGATGAGATGGCACAGTACAACGCGGAGGGCCAAAGGTATTGTGTTCTCAATAGTCCTCTGTTACATTCTTAACTAGTCCTAAACTTGTGTTTTTAGGCATTATTTTTTATAGTATATTTCCTTTAATAGATAAAGCTCTTTAATATTGGTACCATCAGTGGGTAGAATTTTAAAATTTTTTCCCAGTTCATAACATTTGAATGATTATATATCAGGAAATGTTTTATTTTAAAAATAAAACCAAATATACAATATTTTTTCCCATTGGGGTTGGAGTTTTCACAGTACCACCCTTTTCTTGTTACTTTCTTATAGCTATTAGAATGCAGTGAATTTACTCTGCTCTGGTTCCTCATTATATGTCTCCTTATCATTCTCATCAGCATTCTTTGGCAGGGAAACAGTTTATAATTCTAAATTGGTCTGGACGAAAGAGCTACCAATAATACATACTACTACCCTAAGTCAGTTTAGAGCATGGGGTTTTTTTTTAATGCCTTGAAATATGCAGTTCTCCTGAATTCTTGTGCATAGTATAGTATGTAGATTTATGTTGGAGAGTGAGTGAGATACAGAAAAAGTGAGGTAGCAAATCAGGACTAAAATAAAGCCCAAACAATTCAGCCCTGGTGTGAAGTCATACGGAAGCTACAGTTTTGGCTGTAACTGAAGCAGTGTTATAACCCACAAAATTGTTGGGTCAGAGTGGGAATAGTGTGGTATGCAGATTAGAAATAACTTGATACTTCCATTAGCATTGCTTTCTTGGGGGTACTGATTTCAGCAACCTATAACTGCATAAAAAGTTTGGGCATAGATAAAGATGATTTTCAGGATCACAGGCTTATATTGCAGAAGCAGTGATTATGGTAAACTATTCTGATTTTTTTATGCTGTGACCTTTATCCCATATTTCTTATATTTTTATGTGCCACTGTTAAAACTACACCTAAGTATGTCAGCAATTAAAAGTCGTTTCCTTTCATTTAAGGCTAAAGTGCCTATCATTTTTAAAGAAAGCAGTAAAAGTGAGGTCGTTATTTGGGATTAAACGGTGAATAGTACTTTGGTACCAGATGAATGGTATGTTGCTAAGATTGGCTGTTTGTCTTTTGAGGGGTGGGAGAAGGGGGCAAAGTTAAAATACCAAAAACAAATTTTTTATTTTGAAACATTTAGGTAACTTAAAAGGTACAGAAATAGGTAACTTAAAAGGTACAGACAATAATGTAATGAACACCTGAGCACCTATCACCAACTTAGGAATTAAACATTACAAATTCAGTTGAAGCTCCCTGTGTACCGTTCCTTGATTCATTTCTTCACTTTCCCAGGGGAATTCCTGTCTCCCTCCCTTTGCACAAACTTTTCTGATCAGTGACTTTTCCCTTTCTCTAGACCTATGTAAATTTGTTTTTCTTCAAAGTTCACCTCAGTGACCTTTTCCGTTTTAACTCTGTTACATATTGTATAAAACAGTAAGCTCAGTCTGACTAGGGAAATTGAAAATAAGATTGTATACTTGAGGTAGAAATCGACCTTAAAATCTAGGCGAAGGAAAGTTAGACTTCAACACTGCACTGTGTGCAGAAGAGAACTGATAAAATAGATGTGAGAGTAACCTAACGAAATAATTATTTTGGGAAGATGTCTGGTAGCGGCAGTATGGAACAGTGGGTCTGAAAGGAAGTGGTAAATTGCTAACTCATTTTGACTGACTTTTTCTCTCCTACTTACTCTGTTTGCAAGATTTTGCTTGGCCTCCAAACACTTTACCATTTTGTGGGAAGAGAAGGGAGCTGGTGGCAAAATGCTTAATTATGGATGTTTCTAGTTTTCAGAATTTGGGGCATTACTGCTGACCCCATTTAGAATCCATTGACAGCCAAGTGAATATGTATTGGCCCTTAGATTTCTACTTTCAGCATTGGTAATTTTTTCAGCTCCCAGTGCCAGAGATGCAAGTAAAGCTGCCAAACCATTTTCTCTGAGGTGTTGCAGCCCTCTACTGGTCTATGGAAGTTGCACAATTTAGAACCTGGTAGGGCTAAAAAGAGGTCAGGAAACTCAGCAACTCATTTTTAGAATCTAAGAACCTTAGAAGTCGTTTATGCAAACTTTCTCAATTGCAGCTGAGCATTTTATATTTCCACTTTAGTAAGTGTATATATAGATGGAAATAAATGTATATAGAGCTATATTAGATACCAAGGGCAAATAGATAATTCTAAGCACGACTGCCTGTATTACTCTCTTTAAAAACTCTAAATGCATGTGGTCTTTTATGGCCCAATGTTTGACAGTGTCAAAAACTTTTTACCACTAATCTCTTGTAAATATTATCTAATGAAGTAAAGAGAATTTTATTTTTAAAAAACTTGAGGTATTGTTTAGTTCTTACTATTAGAAGATAAATTGCTGTTAGAAAATAAATACAACAGATAAATGCTAATTGCTTCTTTTATTTTGAAAGCATTTTTACTTCTTGTTGCTGGAGCCAGAAACTTGGGTGTCATTCTAGCTTCCTTGCTCTTGTTTACTGTTCCTCCCAACCTCACAGTATGCTCATTATACTTTAAGTGATCTCCTTATCGCTCATCTAATTCCTCCTTGGTCTGTCTTCCAAAGTTTTACCAATGGCACCTTTCTAAATATACTACTAAGATTATGTCACTATCTTTTAAAAAGCCTTAAATTGCTTTTTGTCATCATAAAGATCAAACAACACAATGACAAGGTGTGTCGTCATGTGATCCCTTCCTACTTTCTTTAGTCTCATTTTCTACCCCACTGGCTTTGATTTTTGCTCTCCCTTCAATGGGGCCTGCTTTCTTGTATGGATGTGTCTGTCACTGACTAATTGCCCCGAGGAACTCAAGGGTGGGTTTGGAAGCATTTAACTGTTTTTCCAAATTGTTGTTTTTTCCCTTTTGTTAAGGAGAGGCAATCACCGACCACCCTGAACCCAACCAGCCTCACCAGGAGAACCACATCTGTGTCCTTTGCCGTATTTTTAATGCTAAGATCTCTCCAGGAGGAGCTTAAGCCTTGTTACTTTATGACCTGCAGTGTAGTGGAAGCATGTTTTCTAACTGAGCCCACACAATTGCCATCAAATACGCAACTCTCCTTGTTGAATATTCATTCCCCATCCGAAATAAAAGGTCCCTGCTTCCCTTTGTTCTGGGTTGCCACGACTCTGGAAACGATTCCTCATGGTCCCCTGTTTGCTGCAAATATACTGTACTTTGTGAGATAACTACTTGTGGTAGAGAGTCTTATATGACTCACCAGGAGGCAAATCCACTTGGGTTTCAGTAACATGTCCACACCTGTGCACATGCTTATCCTTCTCCATCTGCACCCCTGTCCATATCTACCTGCCTCTTTTAGGGGCTGGCCCCATGGCCGAGTGGTTAAGTTCGCGAGCTCCACTGCAGCCGGCCCAGTGTTTCGTTGGTTCGAATCCTGGGCGTGGACATGGCACTGCTCATCAAGCCACGCTGAGGCAGCATCCCACATGTCACAACTAGAAGGACCCGCAACGAAGAATATACAACTATGTAGTGGGGGGCTTTGGGGAGAAAAAGGAAAAAAAATAAAATCTTAAAAAATGAGGAAACGCAAATTTATAAAAAAAATAAATAAAATCTTAAAAAAAAATTAGGAAACGCAAATTTATTAAAAAAAAAAAAGACTCTATTTTAGTGTTACCTCTTCTAGAAATCTGCCACCCATACCCCTATATACATGAACTGAGTTGCGCGATCCCTTTGTGCTAGTATTATCATACTTGTATAGCAGTTATTATTCCATACGGTAATTAATTTGTCCTTGGCCCCTAAAAGCTGTAAATTCCCTTTAGGCTAGAATTGTGTCTTGTTCATCTTTAGTTCCATTGCTTGGCATATCGATGCTTAATAAATGTTAAAAGATTATTGCATGAGCCAACTGGGGTATGATAGATGAAGGAAATATACCCATAGTTGAGTAATTCAACGTCACACACAATTCGTTGTTTTGAAGTTATGAGGAGAATCGATTCTTCCAGACAAATCTGTGTTGGATATACTTCTCATGATATATCTATATTGAGGAAAGGGGTGGGGGGTGATAAAGAATGGTAGAATTTTAGAGCTGGACTGGACCTTATTTTAAAACAAGGAAACTGAAACCCAAAGAGTTTACTAGAAAGAGTTACAAGAATCCAGGTCTTCTAGTACTTTATTTACTTTGCTAAATTCCTACTAATAGATTTTGCCTTAGACTTGGTTAGGATTGGTAGATACTGGTTGTTTATACTTTAAGCACTTGCTATCTAAATATCACTGCATTTTATACATAGGTTTACCATAATAAACATATATGGCTAAACCAAATTGACTGTTTATAATGTATTTACTTTATGTGGTTTTCTGAATCATCTGCCATGCCCAGATTCCTGAAAGATATAATATTTAGCAACACCAGCCCAAACTGCAGCCTGTATTTACTGGATTGAGCTTCTGTCCTGAATCTTTTGCTGCCTTTCATATTGTGGTGACTGGGTTAGAAAACATAAAACACATAAAAGTACTTTTTGCCTCTTTCCCTCTACCTCTGTCTGAAGCAGTCTCATTATTCTTTCCCCTTGGGTTCTGCCCAGAACACTGAAGTTCTCCAGAGCAAACCAAGTGGAAGTCAACCTATTTTATTATTTTTAAAATTTTTATTTTGAGTAGTAGTACATGTTGATTATAAAAATTAATATAGGGGCTGGCCCTGTGGTTGAGTGGTTAAATTCGTGCACTCTGCTTTGGTGGCTGAGGGTTTCGCCACTTCGGATCCTGGACTTGGACATCGCACTGCTCATCAAGCCATGCTGAGGCGGCGTCCCACATGCCACAACCAGAGGCACTCACAACTGGAATATACAACTATACACCAGGGGACTTTGGGGAGAAGAAGGAAAAAAAAAAGATTGGCAACAGATGTTAGCTCAGGTGCCAATCTTTAAAAAAAAAAAGTTAATATAGAACTATATAAAATAGACCATAAATATTCCTAAAGGACTTTAAAGAACATTGTTTTAAGGACATTGAGAACAGTTTATTTTAAAGGATGTGGATGTTTGTCTTCATCTTTTGCATACTGTTGGTTAAATTTGTGATTTTTATGATATTGATTTCTTTGTCTGGAATAAACCTCATACTTCCTTGTGGAAAAATGTCATGGAATAGCTGCCAGAAAACATTTCGGTGAAAATCAACCATTGCTTACTTTGGGAAGGCATGATAAAGAAAGCAAGACCCTCTTCATAGACTGAATCCTCACTTGAATGGTTTAAGTACTTAAGGGGGGAAAAAGTCCAGTTAAGATCTCAAGAGTGGCCATTTATTTTGAGGCCTTTTCCATTATTTTTTTTTTAAACTACTTATAAAATGTGAGGGAATTACGCTGTTTGGTCTTTGTATAAGTGGGAAACAGTGTTTATGTCTAATGGTTTATTCTTTTTTGCATGGGAGAAAACAGCAATGAGGATGTCACGATTGTTTTAATAATATAAGCTATCGTTTTTTTGCACTCACAGAAAAATAGAATTTGGAGTTAAATTGTTCTAAGTCTCTTATTCTGGAGTGAGAATTTTGGAAGGATAGGAGGTCTTCAATGTCATCTAACCTAATTTTACTTTTAGGAAGAAACAAATAATTGAGAAGTGATGAAGGTCAACTGGAAAATCATTGATAGATCTCAGAATAGCATCTTGGACTTAAGGTTCCCAGATCAAATCACAGAGAAAATAATAGTTACTTTCCTAAGGGAATGACTGTTATGGACCATTGAGTTCTATTGTTGTGATTTGGTCCTTTACTAGTTGCCTTTTTTCTCAAAACAATTTGGAGGGAGCATTTTTACCCCCAAAGCAGCTGTAGACCAGTGAAAGCTGGAACAGAAAAAAAGTTAGGAATTCCCATTCTATGCTTATTCTTTAGGTAGAATGTAAAATTGGTGGTAAATTTAGAGTGCAGCATTTGGATACTTTGTTTGCCAAGGGCTATGCTAAGATATCCCTTTAGTTACTTTGCACAGCCTTATCAGTTGAGCTTAATCATTTCATAATATAGTTGAAGAAATTAAGTAACTTGGACTTTGTTTTCAGTTGTATTTAATCTAAAGTGCATGTTCTGGGCACCTCTGGACAAGAGGGCAGACTGGGGAAGCTCTCTTCTTTTTCGAAGGTATGGAAATACTAGATAAAAATAAAACATTTAAGAAGTCCACATTTGCACTTGAAAGCAAGAAAGAGGAATCTGCAGGTGTCTGAAATGGAAAAAGAGCTCAAAGTCATAATAGAAGACAAAAATTGAAGCCTTGTCCTATAAGGAAAATAGACAGCTGCCCTTTAGTGTGTGAGCTTTAATGCATTGGTGGCATCCACAGGCCCAGGAATGGCATGGAGCTGAGCCCAGACCAGCAAGGGTCTGAATTATTCATGAATGGGGCCTAAAAAAAAGCCCATCTGCCAGCCTGGGTTTATACTTCCTGGCATAGCTTCTTCCTATCTTTTTATTTTTAACCTTTATAGTATCCTGTTGTGGTCTCTCTTACAAGATATATTACTGAATCTTATTTTTATCCAGCCTCTAAGACTCTTATCTTTTGATTAATTTTAATCCATTTTTATTTATTGTAATAACACATATATTGGGAATTATTTACATTCTATTTACTGTACTTCTGTTTGTTTTCCACAGTTTCTTAATTTTAAATATGTATCTTCTCTCCAAGCAAGACAAGTACTTTAACCACCTTCTCACTTTCCTCTAGTCTCCACTACAACACCCCTTACTCCCCAGTTTCCCAGCTGCCATGTTTTGATGTTCTGTAGAATTTTAGTTCTGGATTGTTAGGGGTATTCTTCTAGTACCCATCCATTCTTTTTCTATGAAATATGCGTTATTAGGTTATTTACTGTACTCTCATATATCAAATAGTGTCCTCATAGATTTATTTCAATTTTTATTTGAGTGCCTATTTAAAAGCAGTTTTTACACAGGGTTTTTGTTTATATGTAAACATTCTAAGGCCTTTTTATGCCTGAAAATATCAGTAGTTCACCCTCACTTTTAAATGATAACTTAGTTTGATTAAAGAGTTTTGGTTTGAAATTATTTTCCTTTAACATTTTGAAAATATTACTACATTGTTCTCTTGCCTATGGCATTGCTTTTCCAAAGTTCTGATGTCAGTTTGATTTCTTTTCCTGTGTGTGTGACTTGCAGTTCCTCTCTAGAAGATTTTGAAATTTTTTGTCTTTTTCAGTTTATTGTGTGTCTAGGTGTAGTTTCTTTTTTGTCTTGTTTTAAATTCATATTCCTTCATTCATTCTTTCGTTCAACAAATGCTTAGTCTACTGTATGCCAGTAAGTATTCTAGACACTTTAATCTGAGATTTTTCATCTTTCCTCAATTCTGGGAAATTATTAGTTTTTTCAAAATATTGTGTTTTCTCCATTTTTTTTCTTTCTGGGAATTCTATTATATGGATTCTGTCACTTCTGACTTCTCCATATCTCATAATTTTAATATTTTCCATTTCTTTATCTCTTCCTGATGCTTTCTGCAACTATCCTCTACCTAATCTTCTAGCTCACTAATTCACTCTTTGGCTTATATATTCTATCATTTATCTACTCTGTAGAGTTCTTTATTTTAACCATTACACTCTTATATTCTTCATTTCTTCTTGGTTCTTTTTAGTCCTGCTGCATATTGTCAATTTTCTCTTATGTCTTTGACGATTTTTTGGTGAGGAAGATTGGCCCTGAGCTACCGTCTCTTACCAGTCGTCTTCTTTTTGCTTGAGGAAGATTGTCGCTAAGCTAACATCTTTGCCGGTCTTCCTCTAATTTATATGGGATGCCACTACAGCGTAGCTTGACGAGCAGTGTGAGGTCTGCACTTGGGATCTGAGCCTGTGAACCCCAGGTCACCGAAGTGGAGTGCATGAACTTAACCACTGCGCCATCAGGCCAGCCCCAAGGATTTTAAATGTTTTTTAAAATTCTTCATATGTCTGTCTCATTAATTCTGCTACATATAGTGTAGATGGTTTATTTTGAGTTTAGGTTTTATTCTAAGTTCAATGGGAAGCCAAAAAGAATTGGGCAGGGCCGTGGTATCATCTGACTTTTAGTTTTAAAAGATTACTCTTCTGCTTGTCTCAGAGGTATGTGCATAAGAGAGAGAAGGAGGAAGGGAGGAGTGGAGTAAGAATAGAAGCAGGAAGATCATTTGCAAAGTTTTTGCAGTAGCCTATTCACGTGATGATGGTGGCTTAGGATAGGTAGCAATTGAGGTGGAAAGACATGGATTTAATTTGAGATATGTTTTAGAGAGAGTCAACATTTCTTAATTTTTGGCTTAAATAATGGATGGATGGTGGTGCCATTTATTGAAATGGAGGAGATGGATGGATGAGTGTGGAGGAGGAAATTTGATGGGGAAAATGAATTCTCTGTAATCTTTTTTTGGTTTGATATGCTTATTAAACATTAATGTGAAGATGTCAAATAGTTGAATATACAAATATGGAGTTTTAGATGGGGACTAGAGATACAGATTTGGAAGTCAGGGGCATTTCAGTGATATTTAAAGCTAGAGGGCTGGATTAGGCCATTTAGGGAGTGTGTTGTAGAATAGAAAACCATCCAGGATCAAGTCCTGATTTAGTCCAGCGTTTAGAGTTGTTTCTGTAGAAACAGAGCAGTCAAGAAAAAAAGAGTTTCTTTTAAGGGCTTATTCTATCAGTTTGCATAATTTTCAGCATAAAAATGTAATGTTTTGTTGAACCAGTGTGTATAAATGGATATTTAGATCCCCCCCCCCCTCAGTGTTTTGGACATAACAAGCAACATTTTAGTGGACCTAACAAGCAACATTTTAGTGTATGTTTTTGCATATTTTTGTAGTACACTTGTAAAATAAATTACTAAAAGTTGAATTGTTAGGACAAAAGGCTGTGCATTTTTATTTTAATGGCTTTGCCAGATTCCTCTCCAAAGAGGTTATCCCAGTTTCATTGCCATCAGCAGTGTATGACTATTCTGGTTTCTCTGAATGCTTGCCAACAGAGCCTTAATCCTTTTTAGTCTTTTTGAGTGAAAAGTCATCTTAGTATATAAAATAATGAATGAGTTTGAATGCTTCTGTATGTTTACTCAGCATTTGTATTTCTTGTTCTTTGAACTGCTTCTTCATGTCTTCTTCTGATTTCTATTTTATTATTTTTTTTGCTGAGGAAGATTTGCCCTGAGCTAACATCTGCTGCCAATCTTCCTCTTTTTGTGTGTGAGCCACCACCACAGCATGGCCACTGATAGACGAGTGGTGTAGGTCTGTGCCCAAGAACTAAACCTGGGCCGCCAAAGAGGAGCATGCCAAACTTAACCACTAGGCCGCTGGGGCTGGCCTTCTGATTTTTTTATGATAAGTTGTTTGTTTTTTATTGATTTGTTAGAACTCTGTGATTTTTCTTTTTCATATGTGTTAACAAATGTTTTCACTTGTCTGATTTCTGTGTATGATATTTGCATGTCTAGTTTTAAATTTTTATTTATGACTTCAAAAAAATGACTTTTAGCTTTTATATCATGTTTTAGAAACTTTCCTTATCTTTAAGATAATTTTTGGGGGCCGGCCCAGTGGCACAGTGGTTAAGTGTGCACCTTCTGCTTCAGCAGCCCCGGGTTTGCTAGTTTGGATCCTGGGTGCAGACATGGCACTGCTTGGCAGGCCATGCTGTGGTAGGTGTCCCACATATAAAGTAGAGGAAGATGGGCATGGATGTTAGCTCAGGGCCAGTCTTCCTCAGCAAAAAGAGGAGGATTGGCAGCAGATATTAGCTCAGGGCTAATCTTCCTCAAGAAAAAGGAAAGATTTTTTTTTTCTTACTTATGTGGTTTAATTTTCACATTTATTTCTTTGAGCCAGATGACAACATTTTTAACTTATCAAAATTATTCTGAAATTTATTTGGTAAGAAATGACAGGTTAATCTTGAGAAAGAAAAATGATAAGGCACTAAAATTTATTATAAAGCTTTACAAAAAAGAATAAAAAATTTAAAAATATCCAGATGCAAAAAAAGCCCCAAATCAAGTAGTATAGTATTGGTACAAGAATGGAAAGATAGAATAATGAAACAGACTAGAAAGCCCAGAAACAGATGTGGGTGTATAAAGGAATAAGACTGTTATTAAAAACTAGTATTACAGATAGATGGGAAGAGTTAATGTCAAAAGAAGTTAAAGAAAATAAGAGTGAATATATTTTCTGATCTTGGAATAGAGAGGTTTTAAGCCTAAGAGAAAAGGAAAGATTCATAAACAAAATAGAGGCATAAAAGTCTGTTTTTGATTGGTTTACAATGGATTGTGTAATATACAGTGTTCATAGCATTATTTACAGTAGTCAAAAGATGAAAACAACCCAAATATCCATCAGTGGATAAATGGATAGACAAAATGTGGTGTATTCATAAGTGGATGGAATATTATTCAGTCTTTAAAAGGAAGACAATTCTGACACATGCTACAACATGGGTGAACTTAGAAGACATGCTAAGTGAAGTAAGTCAGATGTAAAAGGACAAATATTATGTAATTCTGCTTATGTGAGGTACCCAGAATATTCAGATTCAGAAAGACATGGTGTTTACCAGGGGCTAGGAAGAGTGGGGAATGGGGAGTTACTGTTTAATGAATACAGTTTCACTTGGGATGGATGAAAAAGTCTAAAGATGGATGGTGGTGATGGTTGCACAACAGTGTGAATGTACTTGGTGCCACAGAATTGCATACTTAGAAGAAATAACAAGTGTTGGCAAGGATGTGGAGAGAAGAGAACCCTTGTGCACTGTTGGTAGGAATATAATTGGTGTAGCTACTATGGAAAACAGAATGGAGGTTCCTCAAAAAATTAAAAATAGAACTGCCATCTGATCCAGCAATTCCACTTCTGGGTATTTATCCAAAGGAAATGAAAGCACTAACTCGAAAAGATATATACACACCCCCATGTTCATTGCAGCATTATTTACAATAGTCAAGACATGGAATGGATGAATGAATGGATAAAGAAGATGTGGTATATATAACAATGGAATACTGTTTAGCCATAAAAAGAAGGGAATTTTGCCATTTACAACAACACAGATTGACCTTGAGGGCATTATGCTAAGTGAAATAAGTCAGACGGAGAAAGGGGAATACTGCATGATCTCTCTTACATATGGAATCTAAAAAAAAAAAATCAAAAACCAAGTTCATAGGTAGAGAGAACAGATTGGTAGTTGCCAGTGGTGGGGTTGGGGGTCTGAAGAAATGGGTGAAGAGAATCAAAAGATTAAGAAAAATGGTGGGAAAAATAAATGTCATGGGGATATAATGTACAGTATGTGACTATAGTTAATAATACTGTATTGCATATTGGAAAGTTGCTAAGAGAGTAAATCTTTTTTTTTTTAAAGATTGGCACCTGAGCTAACAACTCTTGCCAATCTGTTTTTTGTTTCATTCTTCTCCCCAAAACCTCCCAGTACATAGCTGTAGATTCTAGTTGTGAGTGCTTCTGGTTGTGCTATGTAGGACGCCGCCTCATCGCGGCCTGATGAGCCGTGCCCTGTCAACGCCCAGGATCCAAACTGGCAAAACCCTGGGCTGCCAAAGCAGAGCATGCGAACTTAACCGCTTGGCCACGGGGCCAGCCCTGAGTGTAAATCTTAAAAGTTCTCATCACAAGAGAAAAAGTTTTTGTAACTATGTATGGTGATGATTTTGCAACATATGCAAATATTGAAATTAATATAATGTTCATGTCAATGATACCTCAATTTTTAAAAAAAATGGTTAAAATGGTAAATTTTATATTAGGTATGTTTAACCCCAGTTTAAATATATATATACAACAAAATGACAGCATAGTTTTTCTTGTTTTATAGATCAGTAGGAAAATGATGATTACCACAGTAGAAAATGGCAAAGGATACTAACAAAATTCTGAAGAGGAAAAATAGATAAGTGGCTGAAGTGAAGTGAATAGATTTTTGATATTGAGAAGTCAAAAACCCTAAGGGATCAGAGTGTGAGATGGGATATAGACATGAACTTTGAAGAAAACCAAGATTGGGGCAGGCTTTGAAGTAAAGATAAAGGCTGTAAGTGACAAAAAATTACTATGAAGTAAAGTAACTAGGAGGTATATAGGTACTTGCTATGACAAGAGTAGAGGGAAGTGTTGCTTAATGATTCCCAAACCATTAAAATTACCTGGGAATTTTTTCTTTTTAAATAACCTTTTTACTTTAGAATACCTTTAGATTTACAGAAAAATTGCAAAGATAGTTCAGAGAGCTCCTGTATACCTCACACCAGTTTCCTCTATTATTAATGTCTTAAATTAGCATGGTACATTTATTGTAATTGATGCACCAATATTGATACATTATTACTAACTAAAGTCCATGCTTTATTCAGATTTCTACAGTTTTTACCTAATGTCATTCTTCTGTTCCAGGATCCCATCCAGGATGCCACATTTCACTTAGTCATCATGTCTCTTTAAGTTCTTCATGGCTATGACAGTTTCTCATACTTCTCTTATTTTTGATGACCTTGACAATTTTAAGGAGTACTGGTCAGGTACTTTTGTAGAGTCCCCCACTATTGGAATTTGTCTTATGTTTTTCTTGGATTAGACTGGGTTATGCGTTTTGGAGAGGAAGATTACAAAGGTAAAATGCCATTTTCATCAAATCTTATCAAGGGTACACTATCAACATGACTTATCACTGTCAATGCTAACTTTGGTCACCTTGCTGAGATAGTATTTGCCAGGTGTTTCAAGCTATGCTCTTTTCCCTCTTTCCATACCATATTCTTCAGAAGGGATTTCCCTGTGCAATCCACACTTATGGAATGAACAGTTATTCTCCACCTCCTTGAGATCAGAATATCTCCGTAAACTACCTAGAATTCTTCTTCATGGAAAATTTCTGTGTCTTCTCCTACTTTTTAATTTGTTTCATCATTTGTTTATATCAGTATGAACACAAATATTTATACCTTGGGTTATAACCCAATTACTACTTTACTTATTCTGTTGCTCAAAGTATTCTGACTTTGCCAATTGGGATGTCTTTCAGTTGACACCTGTATTCCTTTGACATATTCCCATTGTTGCATTTATATATTTATGTATATTTTTTGAGCACTTCTTTACTTTGTGGCAGCGCAGAAGTCTCCAGACTCATCTTACATATTTCCTGCGTCAGTCCTAGGATCAGCCATTTCTCTAAGGAGCCCTGGTTCCTTTTATTGGAGAAAGGTGCTAGTAACCAAGATCTTGGTGTTAGGTGTGCTCCTTGCTACTGGGATGTTCTTGCTTCTGGGCTTGCTTAGTTGACATAGGAAGGAAATATATTTGTGTATACTGATTTTATATATACATATCTATAAATACTTATATATGTAATTATCTGTGTCTACATTAAGCTAAACATGAGTTCATACTGATATCTCAAACAGTAATCCATTACCACGTTCCAGCCTTCTCCTGACTTGCCTGTCTGCAGCCTCCCACTCTTAACAGTCAGAAACCTGGCTCCCACCATTCACTATTCCATTTACTCAAGTGTTCATTTCCAGAATACATGTATAGTGGTTTCAGACTTGTTAACCCATACTACTGGGGAGGTTTTTTAATTGAAATAAAATTCATGTGACATAATTAACCATTTTAAAGTGTATAATACAGTGGTTTTAGGTGTGTTCACAGTATTGTGCAGCCATCACCACTATCCAGTTCCAGAACATTTTCATTATCCTAAAAGAAACTCTGTGTCCATTAAGCAGTTACTACCTGTTTCCCTCTTCCCCCAGTCCCTGGCAGCCACTAAGGTAGCTTTTTAAAAGTATTTATCTCCTCTCTCAGATATTCTGATTCCAATAGGTCTAAGGATGAAATCAGGAATCTGTCTCTTTGAAAAAGCCTTCTGCCTTGCTTCTGGTAATTGGGCAAATTTGAATCACCAAGTGGCATGAGCCTTAAAGAACAGCATATTTTGAGTAAACTGAAATATTAGAAGCAGTAATGTGAATCAAGGAACACCTCATCAAAGCTGAAGACAATACCAACGGAGTTTGATCGTCTTTAGTTTAAACGTCATCTTGGATAGGGTTGAAGTCAGGAAAAGAAACCATTTTATAAACTGTGAGCTTGTTGCATCTGTGTTTAGATTTCAGTTAAGTTTTAATCTGCAGTCTGTATTCATCCGTTGCTAAATTTTGGTGTCAGTACTTTGTTCTGCATGTTTTCTCTTAGGTCTTTTTTTCCTCCTGATTTTTTTTTTCCTTCTGTTTGTCTTAGCCCAGTCAGAGGAAAGCTACCCCTCTTCCTACCCCCAGTAATGAGTACTAATTGCCAAGTAGCTGTGAAACTGTGGTAAAGTTAAGCATATCTGATAAATTACTTGGGAAAGACTTAGTCACAGACTCTGACTTTAATCTCTTCTTCTTTGTAGATGGAAGCTAAAGACAAATCTTTGTGTTCTGTGATTCCCCTAGGAAGAATTTTTCAGTCAAAACTTAGGATTGGAAGATAGAGTGACTAGAGCAAACAGAATAAAATAATGTTTAAAGCATTGCTTCTGAAGGTCCAGTGCTCACTAAATGCTGGAAGACTATAAAGTGATCTCTAACTACAGACTTTCCTTTAGTTCTTAGAGAAACACTTCTGTAGATTTTCACTTTTACGTTTGTAATCTACATGTACATAGCGTACAACTGCACAGATTGTGTTATGTTTCTGTTCTCCAAAGTTCTCCTCTAGCCATACTGCCAACTAGAGGTGTTTATTTCTCTCATCCCTAATCTTACAAATAGTCTGCCAGAGTCCTCTCTCTATTCTTGAATTTTTTCCCTAACCCTCCCTCTTTTTGTTATGTTGAATAGTTTTTACCCACAGACATGGTCCCAAGGCTTATTTCCTTCTTGAGTCAGAGCATCTTCTCAGCAAAGTTTGGCCTCTTCCTGTGGGCAGTTTTGTACTCTGCTATGATAAAGTTTTCTTCAAATTGTTAGCCTTAGGATGAAGGATAATTCATAAACAAAAAAGAGCAACTTATTGATGTTTCCTGAAGAGTCACTTTAGTTGTTGTACTAAGAAGTCTGTCAGGCAAGACTTGGCATCATTGCAGTTACCTTGGCTTTCAAGAAGGATGCTTATCTGTGTGTATCACCATTCTTGTTTTGAGTTAGTTGTGTTGATTCTGCTGTTCTTGTTATTAAATCATAACAGCGTTAGTTTAGTGATCTTGCTGCTTATTAAATTTGTTATACTTGTTTGGTTAAGCTTTACATTGTAGGTAGTGATGTGCATTTTTATCTATAATTGCTTTTGGCAAATTTCCAATAACTGGACTTTTTAGACATGCATGCATTGTGTCCCAAAGATGAATTGGTCAGACTCCTTTTGCTAAAGCAAATGTATACATAATCCAAGAAAATTTGCTTGTAGAGTGATTTTTTCCTCCTAGTAAGAAGGATTGGGTAAGGTAAATGGATGGTGACATCTTTATCACCACCCTATATAGATCAAGAGATCTGAGATAAAGTAGTTATCTTCCAGTTGTGTGATCCCCACCCCCCATCCCCCAGCTTCAGAAGCAGTTTCTAGAGATCCCAATGTAAGGCAGCTTTGAAAAATGCAGTTTGGAAAATACTGTTTGAAGTTCTATTCAAATGTAAAGAATAGTGTAAAATTTAAATCATTTTCAGGAAGGAGAAATATAAACTGGTTTGCAGGCTTCTGTTGAGACTTTGAAACTTAAAAATCTACAGAGGTCAGTAGGTGAGTAAGAAAACAAATTTTCTACCTAGAGTACAGAAGAAAATAGACTTCCAGATAAGCCAGTGTTAAAGGTTATAAATCAGAGGCAGTGACAAGAAACTGATAGTTGCTCCATATACTTCCTAGAAAAGATGGAAACAGGTCAATCTAGGAGAAGAAAGCTATGGAGCATTTGTGACATAACTAATAAGCAGTAGAGGAACAAACTACATGGGATACCAGTGTTGAATGCTCTTTAGGATCAGTCTTCTTATAAGTGAAAATACTCTCCCAGTGAGTTGTCATCCTGTGAAAGAAGGAAATGACAGTCAAATACATGTTTTTAATGAGACTCTCAGGCTGCCTAGGGTGCCCCACATACCCACATGTGGGCATGTTGTGTATATATAGGGTTTAATACGGAAGGTGAATCCCCTATTTTAAATTAGCCTAAGTGAATCCTTTTCTAATGAGATCTTTTATAATATCTTTAAAAATACTCTGTAATTCATTTTTCAAACTTTGCTAATGATAAGAACCACTGAGATTCTTGTTAAAAGGACAAATTCTTGAGTCCATTTCAGGCCTACTAAATACGTATTTTATTTTATTCTTTTTTCAGTTATTTTTTTGAGGTCATAAGGTTTATAACATTGTGTAACTTCAAGTATACATTATTGTTTACCAGTTTCTTTATAGACTGCATCGTGCTCACCACTAATAGGCTAATTTTTATCCATCACCATTACCCCTTTCGCCTACCTCTTGACTCCATTCCTTTCTAGTAACCACAGATCTGTTTTCTTTATCTTCCACATATGAGTGAAATCAGGCTATGGTTCTCTTTCTCTGGCTTATCTTGCTTAACATAATACCATCAAAATCCATCCATGTTGTTGCAAATGGTATGATTTTCTTTTTTTACGGCTGAGTAGTATTCCATTGTGTATGTATACCACATCTTCCTTATCCACTCATCCGTTGATGAGCACTTGGCTTCCACATCTTGGCCATTGTGAATAATGCTGCAGTGAACATAGGGATGCATAAGTCTCTTTGAATTATTGATTTCAGGTTCTTTGGATGAATACCCAGTAGTAGGATACCTGGGTCATATGGCATTTCTATTTTTAATTTTATGAGAAATCTCCATACTGTTTTCCATAGTGACTGCACCAGTTTGCATTCTCACCAGCTGTGTATGACGGTTCTCTTCTCCACATCCTATCCAACATTTGTTATTTTTTGTCTTGGTAATTATAGCCATTCTAACAGATAAAAGGTGATATCTCATTGTACTTTTGATTTTCATTTCCCTGTGATTAGTGATATTGAACATCTTTTCATGTGCCTATTGACCATCTGTATATCTTCTTTGGAAGAATGTTCATATTCTCTGCCCATTATTTGATTAGGTTTGTTATCTTTGTTGTTGAGTTATGTGAGTTCTTTATATATTTTGGAAATTAATCTTTTATCAGATGTATGATTTGCAAATACTTTCTCCCAGTTGGTGGGTTGTCTTTTTGTTTTGTTGATGCTTTCCTTTGCCTTGCAGAAGCTCTTTAGTTTGATGTAGTTCCCTGTGTTTATTTTTTCTTTTGTTTCCTTTGCCTCAGTAGACATGATATTTGAAAAGATGCTGCTAAGACCAGTGTCCAAGAGTGTACTGCCTATATTTTCTTCTAGGAGTTTTATGGTTTCATGTCTTAGGTTCAAATCTTTAATTCATTGAGTTAATTTTTGTGTATGATATAAGGCAGTAGTCTAGTTTCATTCTTTTGCATGTGGCTGTCCAGTTTTCCCACCACCATTTATTGAAGAGACTTTCCTTTCTCCCTTGTATGTTTTTGGCTCCTTTGTTGAAGAGTAGCTACCCGTATGTCTGGGTTTACAATTCTATTCCATTGATTTATGTGTCTGTTTTTGTGCCAGTACCATGCTGTTTTGATTACTAGAGCTTTGTAGTATATTTTGAAGTCAGGGATTCTAATGGCTCCAGTTTTGTTTTTTTTTCTCAAGATTGCTTTAGGAATTCGAGGTCCTTTGTTGCTCCATATAAATTTTAGTCTTCTTTGTTCTATTTCCATGAAGAATGTCATTGGGATTCTGATTGGTATTGCATTGAATCTGTAGATTGCTTTAAGGAATATGGACATTTTAACTTTGTTTTTTCTTCCAATCCATGTGCATGGAATATCTTTTGATTTCTTTATGTCATCTTTGATTTCTTTTGATAATGTCTTAGATTTTTCATTGATTGTACAGGTCTTTCACATCTTTGGTTAAATTTATTCCTAGATATTTTGTTGTTCTTATTGCTGTTGTAACTGGTATTGTATTCTTGAGTTCTTTTTCTGCTAGTTCATTATTAGTGTATAGAAGTGCAACTGATTTTTGTAAGTTAATTTTGTACTGTGCAACTTTGCTGTAGTTGATTATTTCTAATAGTTTTGTGGTAGATTATTTAGAGTTATATATATATGATCATGTCATCTACAAACAGGCAGAGTTTCACTTCTTCATTTCTATTTGGATACCCTTTAATTCTTTTCCTTGCCTAATTGCTGTGGCCAAAACCTCCAGTACTCTGTTGAATAGGAGTGGTGAGAGTGGGCAGCCTTGTCCTGTTCCTGTTCTCAGAGGGATGGCTTTCAATTTTTCCCCATTGAGTATTATTTTGGCTATGGGTTTGTCATAGATGGCCTTTATTATGTTGAGGTACTTGCCTTCTATACCTATTTTTATTGAGAATTTTTATCATAAATGGATCTTGGATCTTGCCAAATGTTTTTCTGCATCCATTGAGATATTCCTATGATTTTTATTCCTCATTTTGTTAATGTGGTGTATCACATTGATTGATTTGCAGATGTTGAACCATCCCTGTGCCCCTGGTATAAAGCCCACTTGATCCTGGTGTATAATGCTTTTAAGGTATTGCTGTATTCAGTTTGCCAATAGTTTGTTGAGGACTTTTGTGTCTATGTTCATGAGTACTATTGGCCTGTGATTCTCCTTCTTTGTGTTTTCTTGTCTGGTTTTGGTATCAGGGTGATATTGGCCTCATAGAGTGACTTAGGAAGCGTTCTGTAGTCTTCAGTTTTTTGGAATAGTTTGAGATGGATAGGTGTTAAGTTTTCTTTGAATGTTTGGTGGAACTCTCTGGAGAAGCCATCTGGTCCTACACTTTTGTTTTTTGGGAGATTTTTGATTACTATTTCAATCTCTTAAGAGTGGTCTATTCAGATGCTCTATTTCTTCATGCTTCAGTTTTGTGAGGTACTAGGAGTCTAAGAATTTTTCCTTTTTTTTCTAGGTTATCCAATTTGTTGGCATGTAGTTTTTCATGATACTCTTTCATAATCCTTTATATTTCTATGGTATCTGTTGTAATTTCTCCTCTTTCATTTCTAATTTTAATTATTTGAACTTTCTATCTTTTTTTCTTAGTGAGTCTGGCTAACAGTTTGTCAATTTTATCTTCTCAAAGAACCAGCTCTTAGTTTCTTTGATCCTTTCTGCAGATTTTTTGGTCTTTATTTCATTTATTTCTGCTCTGATTTTTATTTCTTCCTGCTGCTGACTTTTAGCTTTGTTTATTCTTCTTTTTCTAGTTCTGTTATGTGTAGTTTTAAGATTTATTTATTTGAGATCTTTCTTGTTTGCTAAGGTGGGCCTGTATTGCTATGAATTTCCCTCCTACCACCGCTTTTGCTGCATTTGTAAGAGTTGGTATGATGTCTTTTCATTTTCATTTGTCTCCAGGTAATTTTTGATGTCCTTTGATTTCTTCATTGATCCGCTGGTTGTTCAGTAGCATATTGTTTAGTCTCTACATGTTTGTGACTTTCCCTGCTTTTTTCTTGAATTTGATTTCTAGTTTCATAGCATTGTGGTTGGTAAAGATGCTTTATATGATTTCAGTCTTCTTAAATTTTTTGAGGTTTGCCTTGTTTCCCAGCATATGGTCTATCTTTGAGAATGTTCCATGTACACTTGAGAATATGTATTCTGCTGTTTTTGGATGGAGTGTTCTATATATTATTAAGTCCATTGGTTTAGTGTTTCATTTAAGTCCATTACTTCCTTGTTGGATACCCATCGTTTGATTTAATTGGGGTGTTGAGGTCCCCCACTATTATTGTGTTGCTGTTAATTTCTTTCTTTTGGTCAGTTAATAGTTGCTTTGTATACTTGGGTGTTCCTGTGTTAGGTACATATATATCCATAAATGTTATGTCCTCTTGGTGGAGTGTCCCTTTTATCATTATATAGTGCGTCTCTGTCACTTTTTTATCTTGAAGTCTGCTTTGTCTGTTACAAGTACAGCAACACCTGCTTTCTTTTGCTTGCCATTTGCTTGGAGTATCGTCTTCCATCCCTTCACTCTGAACCTGTGTTTATCTTTAGAGCTGAGGTGTGTTTTCTGGAGGCAGCATATTGTTGGATCTTGTTTTTTTAATCCATCCAGCACCTCTTTTGATCAGAGAATTGCATCCATTTACATTTAGAGTGTTTATTGTTACATGAAGGCTTAATACTGCCGCTTTCTTTCTTGTTTTTCAGTTCTGTATTTCCCTTGTTTCTCTTCCCTTGTATTTCTGACTGCCATATCATCTGTGATGGTTTTCTCAGTTTTCTGTTTGTTTATGATTTGTGTCTCTGCTGTGATTTTTTGTTTAGTGGTTACCATGAGGTTTGTATAAAAGATGTTGTAGATGAGATGGTCCATTTTCTGATAGCTGCTTATCTCCATTAGCCTAACCAAGTTCCATCCCTCTCCTCTTCCCTGTCAAAGTTATAGTTGTCACAAATTTTTTGGTTTGGTGTGTGTGTTTGTGATTAAAGTGAAATGATTGTAGTTATTTTTGATGCTTTCCTTCCCTTTATCTTTTATGTTATAACTTAGTGTTTGTTAACCTGTTCTTATAGAGAGCTGCAATTTTCTGGTTTTGCCTATTTATCTCCTTGCTCAAGGCTTTGTAAACCTTTGCCTTTTTGTTTCAGGTATGAGGGCATCCCTGATCATTTCTCGTAGAGCAGAACTAGTGGCAGTGAACTTCCTCAGCTTTTGTTTGTTTATCTGGGAAAGCTTTTATTTCTCCATTGTATCTGAAGAATAGTTTTGGTCGATAGAGTTTCTTGGCTGTAAGTTTTTGTCTTTCGGTATTTTGAATATATCATTCCAGTCTCTCCAAGCCTGTAACATTCCTGCTGAGAAATCTACTGAAAGTCTGATAGGGGTTCCTTTGTAAATTATTCTCTTCTGCCTTGCTGCCCTTAATATTTTTTCTTTGTCACCAACTTTTACAAGTTTTGCTATTACATGCCTTGGAGATGGTCTTTCGCGTTGATGTAATTAGAAGTTTTATTGACTTCATATACTTGTAAGTCCAGTTCCTTCCCTAGGTTTTGGAAGTTCTGAGCTATTACTTCTTTGAACAGCCTCTCTGCTCCTTTTTCTCTCCGGAATACCTGTAATCCTTATGTTGCATTTCCTGATTGAGTCAGATATTTCTCAAAACTTTTTTTAAGTCTTAGTTGTCTCTCCTCCTCTGCCTGAAGCATTTCTATATTCTTGTTCTCTAAATTACTAATTCTGTCCTCCATAATGTCAGCTCTGTTTTTCAAGCTTTCTAGATTGGTTTTTGTTTCATTCATTGTGTTCTTCATCTCTAGAGTTTCTGTTTGGTGTTTTTTTTTTTTTCAGGGTTTTAATCTGTTTTGTGAAGTATTCCTTCTGTTTATTAATTTTATTCCTGCGCTCATTGAACTGTCTTTCTGAGTTTTCTTGTAACTTATTGAGTTTCTTTATTACAACTATTTTGAGATCTGTGTCATTCACATTGTAAATTTCTATGACTTCAGTGTTGGTGTCTCGAGAGATGTCATTTTCCTTCTGCTCTGGAGTGTTAATGTAGTTCTTTATGGCATTTGATGAAGTGATCCTTTTCCAGCAAATAGTGGTAGTATCAGGTCACAGGTTCTGCCTGCCACCACTGGGGGTGGGGGTTGGGAGCTGTGTTATCTGAACTTGCCGCATCTGCTGGAAGTTGTGCCAATAGGGATCACTTGCGTTTGCCCACTGGCTTCAGCTGCTTGGCAGGTCACATGCGTACTCAGGCGCTCTGGTGCGGATCTGCAGCTTTGGCCAGGGATTGGCCAAGGTTGTGTGCTAGGCGTGGGGTTGGGGGGACACTTTCTTTCATGTGCATGTCCACTCTCTGCTCACAGGTGGTTCGCCTGGGCTTCTCCTTGGTAGGGGCACCCATGTGGTGACTGAGCCTTGCCACTCAATGTAGAGCATTCCCTTAGGCCAGGTTATCACTTCAAAAGTGAGGCATTCACATGTAGGCCTGCCTGCTCCCCTGCCTTCTCTTACAGTTGCGCATCAGCTGCTGTGTGATGACCTGTGACCTAAATCCTTGCCACTGGGGAAGGAGAGGGGATCCACTCACCTCCTTCCAGTGCTTCCCGGGGATCCAGTGCTCCCACCTTCGGATGTATGGCTGCATGAGTCTCTCAGATGTCCTGTTGTGCTTTGTATAGAATCCTCTGTTGGTTAATGAATGTCTGGTTGTAACTTAGTAGGGGAGAGACCAAGGGAACAGCTTACTCCCCCATGATGCTGATGTCCCTAAATCTGTATTTTAACATGTACTTCAGGACATTTTTATCATCAAGACTTCTGAGAACAGTATTACTTATTTGCTTGAGAAATTTAAGTTGTTATGGATTAGATTTTCTTCACTAATAGTCAAATAATGTGAATTAACTGGTATTTTTAAGTACAGGTTCTGTGACCATTTGAGAGCTTTGAAAATTCTCAGTTTGTGTTTGAGAGTAGCATGCATGTAGGAAGGAGGGGCAGTGGGACATGAGACTGAATATGAAGAATGCTTCAAGTCAATGGTGTTAACCAGAAATAGTCACTTATCTGTTACTCCTCACTATGATAGGAATTTTTGAGTTTTTGGTGTAATGTTGACTGAGTTAAGAATTATCTTTGTTCTTAAAGTGCTTGTACTAAAGAAATAGATGGCACATATACAACTTCTTCACCCAAGTGATGTTTAGTTTACACTAGAGTTTTCGATGTACCTGTTTATGTGGACTTGCTACCTGTGAATAGCAACTAGAATGTTTTATCTCCATTATAAACAATTATTCAGAGATAGCAGTAATATTGAAAAATATATTTTTAGGACCAGCCCTGGTGGCCTAGTGGTTAAGTTCAGCACACTCCACTTTGGCGGCCCAAGTTCAGTTCCTGGGCGTGAACCTATACCATTCGTCTGTCAGTGGCCATGCTGTGGTGGTGGCTCACATACAAAAAGAGGAAGATTGGCAGTGGATGTTGGCTCAGGACAAATCTTTTTCAGCAAAAAACCAAATACATCCATGTGTACTATTTTTAGTGTCCCTTGAATGATCACAAATAGTAATATCATTTTTATAAAAACAAGAAAATAGAAGATATATTTTACTGCTATAGCTAAATAGAGTGGAAAAACTTTTGAATGTAATAGCATACATTTATAGACTGTCAACCCTGGAAGTGACTTGCTGTTAGGTGAATAAATAGACTCTTTGGTCTATAAGGAGCAAAAATATATTTATTGAAAAGGAAGAAACGTCTTTGAAAAGACAGAATCAAAGCTTTAAACTGCATCCCTTACCTGATGGATAGCAAAGTCTATCATAAAGCTTGAAGATGGTTGGCCCTTAACAAGTATTGAAGCCTCTGCACAGCCTTAGGGCAAGGAGATTCAAGAACAAGCAGTGTAATAGCCACCAAGAATGTCATACGAAAGATAGAAGAAAAGAATAATTCTTCTTAGCCACACAAAGATGCCACTAGCTATTTTCATTTGTAAAGTTGCTGTACCACTTTGCATTTCCTCCTAACCCCCAGCGATATATGAGAGTTCCAGTTTCTCTACATGTTAATACTTGGTCTTCCTTATTCTTTTTAATTTTAGCTGTTCTTTTGAGTATAAAGTGACATCTCATTATTAATCCCCTGATGACAAATGAGATTGAGCATGTTTTTCTGTGCTTGTCATTTATTATATAGTCTTTGGTGAACTGTTAGAATCTTTTGGTCCTTTTAAAATCAGATTATCATCTTCTTACTGCTTTGTAAAAGTTACTTGTATATTCTGGATGAAGTCCTTTATAAAGATATGATTTGCAAATATTTTCTCCCAGTATGATTTGCTTTCCATTTTTCTTAATAATGTCATTTAAAGAGAGCAAGTTTGATTTGTGAAGTCGAACTTATCCACATTTTTCCTTTTATAGTTTCTACTTCTCATAGCCTATTTAAGAAATCTCTAACTCAAGGTCACTAAAATAGTCTGTTTTCTACTAGAAAACATATAACTTTAGCACGTTTAGGATGTGATGCATTTTGTGGTAATATTTCTCTATGAGGTGAGGTAAGGGTCAAAGCTGTTGGGGGGCGATATGGAAATACAGTTCTTCCAACACCATTTGTTAAAAGGACTATATCCTTTCCCCGATAATTGCATTGGCAGCTTTTTGAAAATCAGTTGGACGTATATGTAGAAGTCTGTTTCTGGACTTTGGATCTGTTTCACTAATCTGAAAGTCTGTCTTTTAGCCAGTAAACACTGTCTTGCTTGCTGTATCTTTATACTAAGTAGTGAAATCAGGTAATATGAGTCTGTGAATTTGGCTTTTTCCCAAAATTATTTAGACTTTTCTAGGCCATTAACATTTTTACGTATATATGATCTACAGTTTGTCATTTTCTATTAAAAAAAAAGTCCTGGGATTTTGACTATGATTACATTGAATTTGCAGGTCAGTTTGGGGCAGAATCGACATCTTATCAATACTCAGTCTTCTAATCCATAAACATAGTATAGCTCTCCATTTATTTAGGTCTTTAATTTATTTCGGCGGTGTTTTGTATTTGTCAATACATGCATTGTCTTACATGTATTGTTATATTTATTGCTAAGAATTTAGTATTTGTGATGCTCTTGTATGTCATATTTTAAATTTCAATTTGCAATTGCTTCTTGCTAATATATGGAAATAAAATCAATTTTAATATATTGAATGTGTATCCTATGTCCTTCCTATGCTTACTTATAAGTTCTAGCAGTTTCTCTGTAGATATCTTGCCTTTGGCTACATAGATGATCATGTCATCCAGAAATAAGACCTGTTTTACTTCTTTTCCAAGCTATATATACCTTTACTTTATTTTTCTTGCCTTATTGAACTAGTTAGGACCACCGGTAAGTACAATTTTGAATAGGAGTGGTGCAGTCATCTGCATAGATGCAGAAAAAGCATTGACAAAATTCAATATCCTTTCATGATAAAAACTCTTAACAAATTAGGTATCGAAAGAATGTGCCTTAGCACAAAAATGGCCATATATATAAGCACACAGTGAACATACTCAGCAGTGAAAAGCTTTAGCTTTGCCTCTAAGATCAGGAACTAGACAAGGGTGCCTGCTCTCACCATTTCTATTCAACATAGTACTGAAAGTCCTAGCCAGAGCAGTTAGGCAAGAAAAGGAAATAAAAGACATCCAAATCAGAAAAGAATAAGTTAAGTTGTCTCTGTTTGCAGATGACGTGATCTTATGTATTAAAAAAACCCTAAAGATTCCACCAAAAAGATTACTGAAACTAATAAATGAATTCAGTACGTTTGCCAGATACAAAATCAACATACAAAATAGTAGTTGCATTTATATACAGCAACAACGAATTATCTGAAGAAAAAATTTAAAATGAAAATTCCGTTTACAGTACCATCAAAAAGAATAAAATACTTAGGAATAAATTGAACCAAGGAGGTGAAAGATAAGATATTGACAAAAGAAGTTGAAGACAAATAAGTAGAAAGATATCTTGAGTGCATGGATAGGAAAGAATTAATAAAATGTCTATAGTACCTAAAGTGATCTACAGATTCAAAGCAATCTCTATCAAAATTCCAATGGTATTTTTTGCAGAAGTAGAAAAAACAATCCTGAAATTTGTATCGAACCAGAAAAGATACCAAATAGCCAAAGCAGTCTTGAGAAAGAAGAACAAAGCTGGAGGTGTCACACTTCCAGAATTCAAGCTCTATTACAAAGCTGTAGTAATCAAAACAGAATGGTACTGGCATCAAAACAGACAGACCAATGGAACAGAATAGAGAGCCCAGAAATAAGTGTATGCATATATGATAAACTAATCTTTGACAAGAGCACAAAATGAGGAAAGGACAGTATTTTCAATGAGCGATGTTGGGAAAACTGGATATCTACATGCAGAAGAATGAAATTGGACCCTTAGACCATACCCCAATATTGAAATGGATTAACGACTTAAATATAAAACCTAAAACAATAAAATTCCTACAAGAAAATATAGGGGAAAACCACCTTAACATTGGTCTTGGCAGTGATTTCATGAATATGATGCCACAAGCACAGGTAACACAAGCAAAAATAAATAAATGGGACCACATCAAGTTAAAAGTATAAGACATTGATGAAAGAAATTGCATGACAAATGAAGTGAAAAAGCAGCCTATGGGGTGGGAGAAAATATTTGCAAACCATACATCTGATAAGAGGTTAATGTCCAAAATAAAGAACGAAGTCATACAACTCAATAGCAAAAAAGTAGAGTAAAATAACCCAGTTAAAAAGTGGGCAAAGGACCAGAACAGATGCTTTTCCAAAGAAAACATGCAGGTGGCCAAGTATATGAAAAGGTGCTCAACATCAGTAGTCATCAGGGAAATGCAAATCAAAACCACAGTCAGATATCACCTCATGCCTGTAAGGATGGCTATTACCAAAAAGGCAAGAGAGAGCAGGTGTTGGTAAGGGTGTGGCGGAAAGAGTCCCTTGTATACTGTTGGTGGGAGTGTAAGTTGGTGCAGCCATTATTGAAAACAGTATGGAGCTTCTTCAAAAAATTAAAACTGGAACTGCCCTCTGATCCAGCAATTCCACTTCTGGGTATATATCCAAAGGAAATAAAATCAGTATTTCAGAAATTTGTACTCCCATGTTTGTTGCAGCATTATTCACAATAGCCAAAGTATAGAATCAACCTAAGTGTCTGTTGATGGATGAATGAAGACAGAATATGTGGTATATATATTTACAATGCAATATTATTTAGCCATAAAAAAGGGAGATCCTGCCTTTGATGAACTCAGAGAAGCAGAAAGTAGAATGGTGGTTGCCAGGGGCTCAGGGAGTGGGGGAAATGGGAAGATGGTCAAAAGATACAAACTTTCAGTTATAAGATGAGTAAGTTCTGGGGATGTAAATGTACAGCATGGCAACTATAGTTAATAATACTGTACTATATACTTGAAATTTGCTAAGAGAGTAAACCATAAGTGTTCTTACAACACACACAGAAAATGCTAACTGTGTGAGGTGATGGGTGTGTTAATTAGCTTGATTGTGGTAATATTTCACAGTGTATACGTATATCACATCATCACATTGTATACTTTAAATATATACAGTTTTTGTCAGTTATACCTCACTAAAGCTGGTTGGAGGGAAAGTGATGAGAGTGGACATCCTTGCCTCATTGTTGATCTTAGGAGAGAAAGAAGGCATTTAAGTTGTGTTTTATCACTAGTTTGCTGAGAGTTGTTTGTCATCAGTGAACATTAAATTTTATCAAATGCTTTTTCTGTATCTGTTGAAATGATCTTTTTTTTAATTGCTTTTAGTCTGTTAATACAGTGAATTACACAGATTGATTTTCAAACATTCAGCTGACCTTGAATTCCTGGGATAAATCCCACTTGATCATGATGTGTTTATCCTTTTTATGTATAGTTAGTTTTGATTTGCTGATATTTTGTTGAGAATGTTTTGTGTATGATCGTGAGGTATATTGGTCTGTAGTTTTATTTTGAAAGACTCCACTTTTGGTATCAGGGTTTTGTTGGCCTCATAAAATATGTTCCTACCTCTTTCCTTTTTCAGGAGAGTTTGTATAGAATTGGTATTATTTCTTCCTTGTGTGTTTTGTAGAATTTACCATTGAAGCCATCTAGGCCTGGAGTTTTCTTTGTTTTTAAATGTGAAGTCAATTTGTTTAATAAATATTGAGGTATTGAAATTATGTTTTCTTCCGTGAGCTTTGGTAGTGTGTGCCTTTCAAGGAATTTGTTTATTTCATTTAATTTGTTGAATTTATTTGTATAAAGTTGTTCATAATATTCCGTTATTATCATCTATGTGTTTATAGGACCTGTAGTGATATTTCCTCTTCCATTGTTGATTTTGGTTATGTAGGTCTCTCTTTTATTTCTAATAGATCTGGCTAAAGATTTACTAGTCAGCTTTGTGGTCTAGTTAAGATTCAGCCCTCTCACCACTGTGGCCCAATTTCATTTCCCAGTCATGGAACCACAGCATCTGTCAGTTGTCCTCCTGTGGTGGCTGTGTGTTGCTATGATGCTGAAAGCTATGCCACCAGTATGTCAAATACCAGCAGGATCAGCCATGGTGGACAAGTTTCAGCTGAGCTTCCAGACTAAAACAGGCTAGGAAGAAGGACCTGGCCACCTACTTCCACAAAAATTTGCCACCAAAACCCTATGAATAGCGGCAGAGCACTGTCTGATATAGCACCAGAAGGTGAGAGAATGGCACAGAAAGATCGGGCAGGGTTCTGCTCTGCTGTACAGAGAGTTGCTAAGAGTTGGAATCAACTCTATGGAACTGACAACAGAGAATTTTTCTGTTTTTCAGGATCTGATTTATTTTATAACTAAGGAGGATTTTCTTTCTTTTTTTATTGAGATCATAATAATTTATAACATCGTGAATTTTTTTTTCCTGCATTGTCTCCCCAAATTCCCCCAGTACATAGTTGTATATCTTAGTTACAGGTCCTTCTAGTTGTGGCATAACATCGTGAAATTTTGATCGTACGTTGTTGTTTGTCTGTCACCATATATATCTGTGCCCCTTTACCCCTATGCCCACCTCCCAATGCCCTTCCCCTCTGGTAACCACTGGTCTGATTTCTTTGTCTATGTGTGTGTTTGTCTTGCACGTATGAATGAAATCATACAGTGTTTGTCTTTGTCTGGCTTATCTCGCTTAACATTATATTCTCAAGTTCCATCCATGTTGTTGCAAATGGGATGATTTTGTCTTTTTTTAGGAGGAGTATTCAGTTGTATACATTTACCACATCTTTATCCGTTCATCAGTCGATAGGCACTTGTGTTGCTCCCAGGTCTTGGCTATTGTGAATAATGCTGCAATGAACATATAAGTCTCTTTGAATTGTTGATTTCAAGTTGTTTGGATAAATAGCCAGTAGTAGGCTAGCTGGGTTGTATGGTATTTCTATTTTTAATTTTTTGAGAAATCTCCATACTGTTTTCCATAGTGGCTGCAACAGTTTGCATTCCGACCCACAGTTTATGAGGATTCCCTTTTCTCCACATCCTTTCCAGCATTTATTATTTTTTGTCTTGGTGTTTATCACTATTCTAATGGGTGTCAGGTGATATCTCAGTGTAGTTTTGATTTACGTTTCCCTGATGATTAGTGATGTTGAACATCTTTTCATGTGCTTATTGGTCATCTTCATATCTTCTTTGAAAAACGTCTGTTCGTATCCTCTGCCCATTTTTTGATTCAGGTTGTTTGTTTTTTGTTGTTGAGTTGTATGAGTTCTTTATATTTTGGAATATGAGTTCTTTATATCTTTATGTTAACCCCTTGTCGGATATATGCTTTGCAAATGTTTTCTCCCAGTTGGTGGGTTGTCTTTTCATTTTGTTCCTGGTTTCCTTTGCCTTGCAGAAGCTGTTTACTCTGATGAAGTCACACTTGTTTATGTTTTCTTGTGTTTCCCTTGTCCAAGTAGTCATAGTATTCAAAAAGATCCTTCTAAGGCTGATAGCAAAGAATGTACTGCCTATATTTTCTTTTAGGAGTATTATGGTTTCATGTCTTACCTTCATGTCTTTTTTTTGTTTTTTTTGAGGAAGATTAGCCCTGAGCTAACATCTGCTGCCAGTCTTCTTTTTGCTGAGGAAGACTGGCCGTGAGCTAACATCCATGCTATATTCCTCTACTTTATATGTGGGACACTTACCACAGCGTGGCTTGCCAAGTGGTGCCATGTCTGCACCAGGGATCCGAACCAGTGAATCCCAGGCCTCTAAAGCAGAATGTGCAAAACTTAACTGCTGCACCACCGGGCTGGCCCCCTACCTTCAAGTCTTTAATTCATTTTGAGTTGATTTTTAAAACAGAGATTTATTGATCTTTTTAGAGAACTAATTTTCAATTTCATTGATTTTTTTCTTTATTTTTTAATTTGGATATATTCCTGTTATCTTTCTATAAATGAGTCTGGTTTGATTTCTTTATTGTGTAAGAACAAATTTTGTAGGATTTTAATTATTTTAAATTTATTTCCATTCGTTTATGATCCGTGATATGGCCTATCTTGGTGAATATTGTGTGCCCTTGGAAAGAATGAGTGTTCTCTTATTGGGCACATTTTTAAAGAAACATCAATTAGAGTCCCTTGATTCGAATCAATGACATTTTTCAGTTCTTTCATATCCTTGTTAATTTTCTGTCTTACTCAGGAGAGTTGTTGAAGCCTCCAACTATAATCATGAATTTGTCTATTTCTTCTGTCAGTTTTTGCTTCCTGTATTTTGAAGCTCTCTTGCTAGTTGCATGCACATTTAGTGAACTGACACTTTTATCAGTTTGTAATATGTAATGTCCCTCTTTGCTCTGAGGTCTATTTTGTCTAATGTTAATACGGTTACTTCAGCATTCCTTTGATTAGTGCTTGCATGGCATATTTTTTTCCACTCTTTTACTTTTAACCTACCTGTGTCATTATGTTTGAAGTGAAATTCTTGTTAGTAGCATATAGTTTGGTCATTTTTTCCCTTCTTCTGACAGTCTTTGTCTTCTAATGGGTGTGTTTGAACCATTTGCATTCTTATAATTATTGATATTTTTGGATTAGGTCTATAATTTTATTATTTTGTCTGTTCTTTCTGTTTTTCATTCCTCAGTTCTTTTTCTGCCTGCTGTTGGGTTATTTGTACATTTTAAAATATTCCAGTGTAGTTTACATAATGTATTATTTATTATCTCTTTGCATAGTTTTTATAGTGGTTGCTCTAGTGATTACAATATAGATTGTGGACCCAGAACCTAACTACGTATTAAGTGCTTAGTATTTGTTGATTGAAGTAATATTTTTGGAATCTAATTGTGGTTTTTATTGCTAGGTCTGAAATTTTTTGAGTTAATGAAAAATAATATAAGGGTTTTTTTAAACATACAGTCTATTAATATAATATTATTGGCATGTATAATTTTCTCAAAAAATAAGACACTCCTTCGTTCACCATTAACTTGCTTTGCATGATCTACAAAGGAGATGCTGCTTTCTCTTTATAGTCTTGCCTGTCGATGTTTACAGCTCCATTTTGCTTTTGGGTCAGAATTTTTGTTTATATATGACTTATAACTCTCTAACTCTGGAAGCTTTACACAGGGCTAGTTTTGGGGACAGTGCTATGTTTAAATGATTCTGTTATGTGGTCATAATTGAAACAGTTGAGTGGCCCCAAGGTAAACTGCCTCTCGTGTGTAGTGTCAAACAAGTTTATTTCTTCAAGTTTGTTTCCTCCTCAATAAAGTGAAAGATTTGAACTGTTTGAACTCTAGCAGTTTTTTGTTTTGGAATATACTCTTAATTTGGCTGTATCCAGATTAATCTAGTTTTGATAATTTACAAATTAATTCAGTTCATTTAAGGGATTTTTGCTTTTGTTTCTGTAGAAACCGAATAAAATTTAAAGCACCAATAGAACAATTTGAAGCACATAAGAGTTTTCTAATCCTCTCTTCAAGTTGTCTTGAGGTTTAATAATTAACATAGATACTAGAATGTAGCTTAGTTAGACCTATGATATCCATTTATAGTGAATTTAGAGCATGGAATAGTTAAAATTAAACTTGTCAGTCGTTCTGCTTCTGACCAAGTCATGCTCCTGTTGGCCAGCAGCCTCAGTCTAGCCCAGTGCTGTGCAATAGAGCTTTCTGTGATAATAGAAATGTTGTATATCTGCACTTTAATTTTAATTTATCTAACTTTCAGCAACCATATGTGGCTAATAGGTCATCAGACAGCAACACAGGTCTAGCCTCATGGCTTCCCCTTTTATATGTAAAACCCCCTTCTTGGAATTTTTTCTGGATCTCTCAAGTGTAACCTTGTACGTTAGCATAAGCTTCTAAGAGGGTCCTTAGCCTATTAAGTCAACTTGCAGTGCAGGAGACAGAAGGCTGAACAAATTGGAAAGAGAACGATACGTGAAGTGATAATTACAGAACAGTATGATAAAGATTAAATCAATGAGTAGGTTGATAAAGTAACTGAATGCCTGAGGATGTCTGAGAGTTCAGTGAAGGAAAGTAAACCACTCTAGGGATTTTAAGTAGGAAGGGTTTAATTAATTTAATTTAATTTAAAATAGAATTAGTTATGTTGTAAAATAACTTCAAACCTTTCAGGTTCTTGGTTGAATCTTCAGAAATAGCTTCCAGACCAATGCAGAACTACCAGAGAATCTATTAATACCTCCTATCTCTGGAGCTATGCTTGGAATGACAAATTCTTTGCCATTCCTTCCACTTTGTCTGCTTCTAGTGGCCAGAAAACTGGATATTAGTCTAGAGAATGTGTGAAGAAATATAAAAGTACTTTTTTTCTTTTCAGTGACAAGTTGAGTGGTCTTGAACAAGAGAACTGTAATTAGAAGCTTAAATTGTTGAAACTTATTTTAGGTTATTATAGCCTCTCTGAGAAAATAAATTGTAGATAGAGAGAGAAAACCAAATTGCACTCATTGTGGCTCATAAACTTTAAGTCGGTTTTATTGCATATGTATATAAATAACCCTTATATATTCATTCTTTACAGATCCAGGATGAGAAGACTGATAAAAGCATCAGCTAGCTGAACAGCTATAAGATGCCCAAATCTGGGTTCACAAAACCAGTTCAGAGTGAAAATTCTGACAGTGATAGCAATATGGTCGAAAAACCATATGGAAGAAAGGTATGTGATGTGATTATACTAAAGATTTGTTGACTCTTGGAACTGGGAAAAAGACTCGCTGATTTTGAAGTTTTAGTAATTACTCATAAGATAAAAAGCAGTATGGATGCCAGATAAATCTATACCATTTTTCTAAGCCATTTAGAAATAATTTGGATTCCTGGGCATAAGATGGTTTTCCATTCCCTGAGATAACACAGTTACTAAGATCACACGATTACTTAAAAAATCATTAAGAGAGGGGAAAAAATCTAAGACCTCACAGTTGTTTGGCATTTCTTCACCTGAGCCCTGGTACCAAAACACACATACACAGTAGCTGTTCCGTTTTCCTTGTATATAACCTTGGATGATTTATGTAACTTTTACAACCTCGGTATCTGTCTGGATTAGAGGACAATTAGTGCTTGATAGAATTGCTGTGACGGTAAAATGACATAAGTATTGTGCTTATTTAATACAATGCTTGGTACATAGTAAGTGCTCAGTAAATGTTAGCAGTGTTTGTTGTTGATTAGTCGTCCTTGCCAGTGACTTGTGATTCTGTCTTTTTACCTCTATCCTTCTGCATTCCTATTTAATTTAGACCTTCAAAACCTTCATTTAGATTTCTGCAATGTTCTCCTCTCTCTCCTTAGACTCTCCTTTATCTAGTTAGTTTTACGTATTATCTTTGAATTTTTCTTTCTTTCTTGTTTTTTTCCTTTTGTTTTTTTTCCCCTGAGGTGTTTTGTTGTTGAAGGATATCTGAAATGGTTCCACTTTTTGGCTCATATGAATAAAGCTACTGTGAATATATGTGTGCAAATCTTTTAACAACTTTATTGAGGTATAATTTATATTCCATTACATTTACTCATTTAGTGTAGAATTTGGTGACTATTTAGTAAATTTATAGAGTTGTGCAACCATTATCACAATCCAATATATACTGTTTCCGTCATTGTTAAAAGATCCTCATGCCCATTTGTAGTCAGTCCTTGTTCCCACTCCAACCCGCAGGGATCCCCAAATCTGCTTTCAAAATCAGGAAGTGTGAGTTTTCAAACTTTGTTCTTTGTAAAAGTTGTTTTGGCTATTCAGGGTCCTTTGCATTTCCATGTAAGTTTTAGCGTTACTTTGTCAGTTCCTGCAAAAAAGCCTACGGAGATTTTGATAGGAATTTCATTGAATCTGTAGAATGAATCTATAGATCACTTTGAATAGTATTGCCATCTTAACAATATGTCTTCCAATCCATCACCACAGAATATCTATTTATTTAGATTTTCACTTTCCCTGAGTGATGCTTTGTAGAGTTTTCAGTTTACAAATCTTGCACTTCCGTTGTTAAATTACTGGTATTTTATTCTTTTGGATGCTATTGTGGATAATTTCATTTTGGATTTTTTATTGCTAGTATGTAGAAATACAGTTGTTTTTTGTGGGGTTTTTTGGTGAGGAAGATGGACCCTGAGCTAACTTCTGTGCCAATCTTCCTCTATTTTTATATGTGGGACACCGCCACAGCACAGCTTGATGAGCAATGTGTAGTTCTGCACCCAGGATCCAAACCCACACACCACGGGCTGCCAAAGCAGAGCACACGAACTTAACCACTATGCCACCTGGCCAGCTCCTACAATTGACTTTTATATAGTACACTTGTACCCTGCAGCCTTACTGCACTCATTTATTGGTTCTAAAAGTTTGTGAATACCTTAGGAATTTCTACATATGGAATCATGTCATTTATGATAAAGATAATTTTACTTCTTTGCCAACATGGATACTTTTATTTCTTTTTCTTGCCTGATTGCATTGGCAGTCTCTGCCTTTTGAATGCAGTGTTTAAGCCACTAACATTGAATGTAATTATTGAAAGTTTGGATTTATATCTGCCATTTTGCTCTCTGTTCTGATATGTTTCATGTCTTTTTTATTTCTCTCCCATCTGTGCTTCCTTTTTTTGTTTTAAATATTTTTCAGTGTACTACTTAAAGTTCTATGATTTTATTAAACTATGTTTCTTACATTGTAATCTTATGATACTGATCTAGGGATTATAACATGTATCCTTTTACTACAGGTTAGTATTGACTTAATTCCAGTAAAATTCCAGCAACTTTGCTCCTATATAGCTCTTTTTCCTTCCTTTCCTTTGTGCTGTCTACATAATATAGATTACAACTTCATTTGTATTAACCCAGCAACAGAATGTTATAATTATTGTTTTATACAATCTTATCTTTTAAAGAAAGAAGAGAAATATATATTTATACAGTTCATTTTACCTACAAATTTACCAATTTTGGCACTCTTAATTTGATTTAATTTACTGTCTGGTATCATTTCCTTAGTGTCTAGAAGAATTTTCCATAGTATTTACTGTAAGACAGATCTTTAGCCATGATTTCTCTCAGTCTTCATTGATCTAGGGATATCTTGATTTTGCCATTTTTTAATTACAGCTTTATTGAGATATAATTCACATACTGTACAGTTTTTTCAATTAAAGTGTACAGTTCAATAGTTTTTAGTATATGCAGAATTGTGCAATCATCACCACTATCAATTTTAGAACTTTTTCACCCAAAAAAGAGACACTGTGTACTGATTAGTAGTCCCTTCGTGTTCTGTCCCCAACCCCCACAACCCTCAGCAGCCACTAATTCACTTTGTCTTTATAGATTTGCCTGTTCTGGATATTTTATATAAATGGAGTTATACAATAGGTGGTGTTTTGTGATGGCCTTTCTTTTTAAAGGGTAGTTTTGTTGGATGGACAATTCTTAAGTTGACTCTTTTTCTTTTAGTAGATTGAGTACAACAGTGAGCCTTCATTATCTGCAGGATTTGTGTTCACAGTTGTTAACGGAAGGCCGACTTTATTCATTGTCATCCGCCATTTTATGTAAGACACTTGAAGCATCCACACATTTAGGTATCTGTGGGAGTTCATGCATTTTGGCATCCAGGTGGGTTCCTGGAACCAATCCCCTGTGGATACCAAGAGACAACCATATGTCATCCCACTTCTTTCTTGCTTTAACTGTTTCTGATGAGAAGTCAGCTGTATTATAATTGTACTCTTGTGGTGATGATTTTTTTTCATTGCTGCTCTCTGTCTTGTATTGAAGCAGTTTGACCTTAATGTATGTACGATCCCTTTGTGTTTATCCTACTTGAGATTTGTTGAGCTTCTTGGATTTGTAGATTAATAGTTTTCATGAAATTTGGGATGGTTAATTTACTGATTTTTTTTTTCTTTTTTTCGTGCCATCTCACCTTTGCTGTTGAACATATCAAATACATTTCCAGTTACTCTGCTTTGCATATCTGGTATTTCCATTTGACTTCTTTTGTAATTTTTCTTTTTTTGATATTCTCTATTTAATAAGTCATTGTTGTCTTACTTTAGTTCTTTAAATATTGTTTTATTTATTCCTTTCTTTAGGATAGCTGCTTTATAGTCTTCGGCAAATCTAATATCTGGGCCCACTTAGAGAAGTTTGCATTGAATACTTTTTTCCTTGCTTTTTTGTATGTCTTAATTTTTATTGGAAGCTGGACAATTTAGATCATGTATTGTACCAGCTGTGGATTCTCATTGTTTTCCACCTGAAAGTTTTAATTGTTGCTACATTTTTTCTGTTTTTGGTAATACATCAGGAGTTTATCTGTGCTGTTTGTCACAACCACTGGTGTCCATTTTTTCTTTTGCTTTTTTAGTCTCACTTTCTGGGTGTTGGCCCTTGTGTTGCATAGATTAGTCAACAGCCATTGATTGGTCAGAAGTCATCCTCAAACACCCTGAGCCAATAAGTCTTCCACCTCTGCTAACAGACTTACCTGTGTGTTGGGGAGTGGCATTCAACGTTCAGGCATTTTTCAGATCTGGCATTTACTTTCTGCTGGACTCACCCAGGTTTTCCCTTTCCTTGTGTGCAGCCTCCTAGTCAACTAAGAGTATGTAGAGAGCTTGGACCCTCTCAGAGCTTCCTTGCATATGCACGCAGTCTTCTAGTCAGTCAGGGATATATATATACACACATGGAGAGATTAGTCCTTCTCAGGTCTTCCCAGCACATTTACATAGCTTCTCTGTCAGCCAGGGATGTGTGACACTTATCTAGCACCGTCTGTGGCTCTCTCATTACTTCAGTCTCCTTGTTAAATTTCTGACTTGTCCACTAGCTTCCGCTCCCTGACAGTGGAACCACAACCTTAGGCTAATAGAACAAGGTCTTTTTTCTTTTTCTACCTCCATTCATTTCCTACCTTGTTTGCTATTTTTATCAACAGAGTGGCTGGGTGTGTGTGTTTGGCTCTGTACACTAATTCAAGTTGACGCTCTCTGGCAGCAAAGATGCTAGTTTTCATTGCCAGCCCCACCCTTGAGCACTTGATGCAGACTAAGCATTGGCCAGGAAATGAGAGCAACCCCAGCAAGAATGCTAAAGATGTTCATGATTCTTATCCATAGTTCAGCAGTTTTTCTTAAAGAAAGTGCTTCTCAGTTTGTTGTTTGCTTCTGTTCAATTTCTGGAACCGTTTCCAGATTTATTATTGGCTCGTGGCAAGATAAGTTGCCAATATCTTCACTCCACCATAGACAGAAGTTTCCCCAAATGTATTTTAATGTGCCAAAGGTGACAAATCATAAGGAGATGGACTTCATTAGTTTCTTCATTTTTATCCAAAAAAACCTTTTATGAGATTCCTGTTGTGTTATGTACCTTTCCTGTGGCCCTTGGAACAAATGAGTGGTTAAAGCATGGTCTAAATCTTTATGAAGACTCTTAACTAATTGGTCTACTTTTGTGTCTGAAATGTTTTGCTCTCAGGACCCCTTGATACTCCTCAACATAATTGATAATCCTAAAGAAGTTGTTAATATATTGATATATCAGTTGATGTGAGAAAGTAAAACAAAAAATTTTAAATGTTTCTTAATTGGTTTAAAACACAGTACAACTATTACATGTTAACACACATATTTTTATGGAAGACAACTACATACTGCAAGACAAAAAATATTAGTGGGAAGAGTGTCATTGATTTTGCAAAACTTTAGTGTCTGACTTAACAGAAGATAGCCAAATTCTCATCTGCTTTTGCATTCAGTATGTTTGGATATCATTTGTGGTGTATGTAGTCTCTAGAAAACTCCAGTATACATTCTTGAAAGAATGAGAGAGAAAGATAGAATAACATCTTAGTGTTATTATGAGCATATTTCTGATCTTGCATATCCCCTGAAATGATATCATGACCATACTTTGAGAATTTCTGTACCATTGTAAGAAGCACACTAATGAACATAGTGAGTGTACAATGATGAGATGAAAGGGAGAGCAGGAGTCAGTCAATTATAGGGGATTCAGCGATGGTCTCACAGAAGAAAAGATACTTAATCTGGATGCTCAAGGATGAATAAGTATGTGATGAGCAGGTAGGTGGGAGAAAAGGGTAATCCAAGCAGAAGATGTAAAAAAGATGAATCTGAGAGAGTGATGTCAGCATTCTGGCAGAATGAGGTCTTCCCTTAGTCTCTCCCCCTTAAGATATGATGTAAAGGACATTCATAAACCAACAGAGTACATTCACACAACACAATAGACATCTGAGAGAGCCACACAGCCTTATGTCTGAGGGTGGAGATGCTGGACACCCCCAAGAGACAGTAGAAGGAGGTAAGGGGCTCTTTTTCCTCCCGTGCGGTAGGGACTGAGGGGTGGGATCTCACGGCGGCCAGATGGTGACCCTGAGAGAAGGGAGAGAAGGCAGCCTTTTGTGGGAACACTTGCACTCTTGGAGTTATCGGGAGATAGCCTGTGGGAGCACCCCACACCAAGGCAGCTAAGCAGTTGCAGGGGCATCCACTTCAAGCCTGACAGACAGTGAATGCAGAGCTGGGGTACTCGAGATGGCACTCACAAAAGAAAGTGCCCACCCTCCCCTGCCTGGTGCGCTACCTTGGCCCAATGGATGGAGCAGGGGATCCCCACCAACGCGCACGTGCATATGTTTGTAAAGCAGCAGCGGCAAGCTGACAAGACAAGAGGAGCCCTGTCAGCATAGCTTCCAAAGGACAGGCACAGATGTCAGATTGAGACATGCTCAGAGTACACAGCTCCTGCCCCCAACCCCATCCCAGTGGCAACAGGTGGAATCTGCAACCAGATATTACCACTATGGAAAAGGCACAAATTCACCCCGTCAGATAGTATGATGAGGTATATTAATACTCCAGACCAGGAGGAAAATGACAAGCATAAAGAAATGAATCCTGAAGGCACAGTAATTTACAGTCTAAAAATGACAGGGGCGGGTGACGTCAGCGACATGGTGGAGTGAGCTCACCCGGGACACTCCCCCCTCCAAACTACAATCAAAGCAGAACAACTGAATTTCAACCAATGACTCTAATAATACAGAGATCGTCAGAGACCCACAGCAGCAAAAGGACAGAGGGCAGAGAGATTGTAGCCGCCCTCAGAGGAGCTGGAACGGGGTAAGAGACAACTTCGCTCCCTCCCCTACAGACTGGGATTGCTGCTGTGGGTGAGGGAAGGAGCCGGGGAGGGGCCATGCATCCGCAGGATCATCCAGGACTCCCACGACCCGTGGAGTGGAAATCCGCTAACAGGGGAAAGCTTTCGCATGCGGGGACCCCATCAAGCCAGGGCCCAGGGAAACCAGAGACTGAGAGCTGACCGGAATCCAGGTCTGTGCCTGAGATAAAGTGCCCCTCCTCCCTGTACCCATGCTGCGTGCTGCCGTCACAGCTGAAGGCGGAGGGCTCAGAATGCGTGGCTCTCGACCCCCACCTAGTGGCGACAGGCTGTAACTGCAACCAAATAATAGCATCATGCTCAAAAAGCGCTCCTCTACCATTCAGCAATTTACAAAAGCTCCAGACCAGAAGGAAAAACTAAAAACACAGAATTAAGTCCTGAGGACTTGGAAATAGGTAAACTAATTGAAAATGAGTTCAGAGTAGCTATCATCAAAAAGCTCAATGAGGTAAAGGGAACTATAGAGAAAAAAGTCAACGAGTTCTGGACTTACTTCACAAAAGAGATAGAAACTATAAAGAAGAATCAATCAGAAATACTAGAGATGAAAAATACAATGGATCAGATAAAACAGGTTATGGATTCCCTGAATGCACGTGTAGACACCATAGAGGACAAAATTAGCATAATCGAAGATAGACAGGCTGAATGGCTCCACACAGAGCAAGAAAGAGAACTAAGAATTTTAAAAAATGAAAATAATCTCCAACAAATCGCAGATTCAATGAGGAAATCCAATTTAAGAATTTTTGGAATCCCTGAGGGCGTGGAAAAGGAAAATGAAGCAGAAAGTATGCTTGACGAAATTATAGAAGAAAACTTCCCAAATCTAGGGATTGAGGGAGAAATGTATGTGGAGAAAGTTTTCACATCTCCTAGATTTGTCACTGTAAAAAGACCTACTGCAAGGCATATAGTAGTAAAAATGGAAAAATGAACAACAAGAAAAGAATACTGAGGGCAGCAAGACAGAAGAAAACAACCTACAAAGGAACTCCTATCAGGCTTTCAGCGGGTTTCTCTACAGAAACCTTACAAGCTAGGAAAGAATGGAATGACATATTCAAAACTTTAAAAGAAAAATCTTCAGCCAAGAATACTCTATCTAGCAAAAATATCCTTCAGATATGAGGGAGAAATTAAATCTTTTCCAGACAAACAAAAGTTAAGGGAATTTGTAACCAAAAGACCTCCACTACAAGAAATCCTCAGGAAGGCTGTCATACCTGAAAAAAGACAAAAAAGGAGAAAGGGGTCACAAACCACAGAGTAGGGAGACAAGTAGAATCAGAATAGGATAGTGAATATTCAATTATAGCAAATATTCAACTATACTGTTAGGATAAATGGAAGGAAACCACTAAAGCAAAGACAATCTTATCACTCTAACCACAAAGTCATAACACGAATTGGAATAAGAGAGGAAAATAATAATTTAGGAGGGGAAGAGGAAAGGGACTAAATCAGTCTAGGCTAAGTAAGTAAGAGACCACCAGAAAATGGACTATATTATACATGAGATTCTAAATACAAACTTCAGGGTAGCCACTAAACTAAAAAACACAACAGAGACACAAAACATAAATAAGGAAAAATCTAAGAAACCCAGCATAAAAAATTGCAGAAGTCAATGGGAAGGCTAAAACACACAGGACGAGAAACAAAGGTAACGCAGGAAAACCAGATAATGAGCAACAGAATGACAGCGTTAAGCCCTCATGCATCAGTAATCACCCTCAATGTAAACAGATTGAACTCTCCAATAAAAAGACACAGAGTGACAAAATGGATTAAAGAACAAGATCCAACAATTTTTTGCCTCCAGGAAACACACCTCATCCCCAAGGAGAAACACAGGCTCACAGTGAAGGGGTGGAAAACAATACTCCAAGCTAATAGCAAACAAAAGAAAGCAGGTGTCACAATACTTACATCAGACAAAAGAGATTTTAAAATAAGGCAGGTCAAGAGAGACACGGAGGGACAATATATAATGATCAAAGGGACACTTCATCAAGAAGAAATAAAATAAATATCTATGCACCTAACACAGGGGCACCAAGGTTCATAAAGCAACTATTAACAGACCTAAAAGAAGATGTTAAAAATAACACAATAATAGTAGGGGACCTCAACACCCCACTCACATCATTGCACAGATCATCCAGACAGAAAATTAACAAGGAAACAGTGGAGCTAAACAAAAAGCTGAAACAATTGGTCTTAATAGACATATATGGAACACTTCATCCAAAAACAGCAGAATATACATTCTTCGAAAGTGCGCATTGGAACATTCTCAAGGGTAGACCATATGTTGTGAAACAAGGCAAGCCTCTACAAATTTAAAAAAATTGAAATAATACCAAGCATCTTCTCTGATCATAATGCTATAAACCTAGAAAGTAATTACAAGAAAAAAGCTGAGAAAGGCTCAAGGATGTGGAGACTAAACTATACACTATTGAACAAGCAGTGCATCATTGAAGAAATTAAATAAGAAATCAAAAAATACCTGGAGACAAATGAAAATGATAACATGCAATATCAACTCATATGGGGTACAGCAAAACCTGTATTAAAAGGAAAATTCATCGCAATACAGACACATCTTAACAAACAAGAAAAATCCCAAATAAGCAATCTCAAATTACACCTAACTGAATTAGAGAAAGAAGAACAAACAAAGCCCAAAGTCAGCAGAAGGAGAGAAATAATAAAAATCAGAGCAGAAATAAACGCTATTGAAACAAAAAAGGCAGTAGAAATGATCAGTGAAAGAAAGAGCTGATTCTTTGAGAAGATAAATAAAATTGACAAACCCCTAGCCAGACCTGCAAAGAAAAAAAGGGAGAAAGCTCCAATAAACAAAGTCAGAAATGATAGAGGAGAAATAACAACAGACTCCACAGAAATACAACGGCTTATAAGAGAATACTATGAAAAACTGTATGCCAACAAAACGGATAACCTAGAGGAAATGGATAAATTCTTGGACTCTTACAGTCTCCCAAAGCTCACTCAAGAAGCAGCAATTTGAACAGACCAATCACAAGGAAAGAAATTGAAACAGCAATCAAAAGCATCCCAAAGAATAAAACCCCAGGACCAGATGGCTTTCCTGGGGAATTCTACCAAACTTTCAGAGAAGATTTAATAACTATCCTTTTCAGGCTATTCCAAAAAATTAGGGAGGGTGGAACACTTCCTAACACATTCACCGAGGCAAACATCACGCTTATACCAAAGCCTGACAAGGACAGCATGAAGAAAGAGAACTACAGGCCAATATCGCTGATGAACATAGATGCAAAAATTCTAAACAAAATTTTGGCAACCAGAATTCAGCAATACATCAAAAGGATCATACATCATGATCAAGTGGAATTCACACCAGGGACACAGGGATGGCTCAACATCCACAAATCAATCAACGTGATACACCACATCAACAAACTGAGAAATAAAAACCACATGATCATCTCAGTAGATGCAGAGAAAGCAGTTGACAAGATCCAACAGCCATTTACGATAAAAACTCTGAACAAAATGGGCATAGAAGGGAACTACTTCAACATAATAAAGGCCATATATGACAAACCCACAGCCAACATCCTACTCAATGAGCAAAAACTGAGCGCCATCCCCCTGAAAACACGAACAAGACAAGGATGCCCTCTGTCACCACTCTTATTTAACATAGTACTGGAGGTCCTGGCGAGAGCAATCAAGCAAGAAAAAGGAATAAAAGGAATCCACATAGGGAGGGAAGAAGTGAAACTTTCACCATTTGCAGACAACATGATCTTATATATAGTAAACCCCAAAGAATCCATTGGAAAACTTTGGAAGTAATCAACAACTACAGCAAAGTTGCAGGGTATAAAATCAATTTGCATAAATCAGCATTTCTATACTCTAATAATGAACTAACAGAAAAAGAACTCAAGAACACAATACCATTCACAATCAGTACAAAAAGAATAAAATACCTTGGGGTGAATTTAGCTAAGGAAGTGAAAGACCTATACAATGAAAATTACAAGACCTTTCTGAAAGAAATGGATGGTGACATAAAAAGATGGAATGATATTCCATGTACATGGGTTGGAAGAATAAACATAGTTAAAATGTACATTTTATCTAAAGCAATCTACAGATTCAATGCCATCCCAATCAGAGTCCCAATGACATTCTTTACAGAATTAGAACATAGAATCCTAAAATTCATATGGGGCAACAAAAGACTCCGAATTGCTAAAGCAATCCTGAGAAAAAAGAACAAAACTGGAGGCATCACAATCCCTGACTTCAAAACATACTACAAAGCTACAGTAATGAAAACAGCATGGTACTGGTACAAAAACAGGTGCACAGATCAATGGAACAGAATTGAAAGCCGAGAAATAAAACCACACATCTGTGGACAGCTAATCTTCAACAAAGGACCTGAGGGCATACAATGGAGAAAAGAAAGTCTTTTCAACAAATGGTGCTGGGAAAACTAGAAAGGCATATGTAAAAGAATGAAAATTGACCATTCTTTCTCACCATTCACCAAGATAAACTCAAAATGGTTCACAGACCTAAAGGTCAGACCCGAAACCATAATGCTTCTAGAAGAAAACGTAGGCAGTACACTCTGACATCATTATTAAAAGGATCTTTTCAGACACCATGTCTTCTCAGAGGAGGGAAACAATAGAAAGAATAAATAAATAAGACTTCATCAGACTAAAGAGCTTCTTCAAGGCAAATGAAAACAGGATTGAAACAAAACAACAACCCACTAACTGGGAAAAAATATTTGCAAGTCATACATCTGACAAAGGCTTAATATTCATAAAATATAAAGAACTCACACAACTCAACAAAAAATCAAACAACCCGATCAAAAATGGGCAGGAGACATGAACAGACATTTCTCCAAAGAAGATCTACTGATGGCCAATAGGCACATGCAAAAATGTTCACCATCGCTGATCATCAGGGAAATGCAAATCAAAACTACAGTAAGATGTCACTTTACACCCATTAGAATGACAAAAATATCTAAAACTAATAGTAACAAATGTTGGAGAGGTTGTGGAGAAAAAGGAACCCTTATACACTGCTGGTGGGGATGCAAACTGGTGCAGCCACTATGGAAAACAGTATGGAGATTCCTCAAAAAATTAAAAATAGAACTACCATATGACCCAGCTATCCTACTACTGGGTATTTATCCAAAGAGCTTGAAGTCAGCAATTCCAAAAGTCCCATGCACCCCAATGTTTATTGCAGCACTGTTTACAATAGCCAAGACGTGGAAGCAACCTAAGTGCTCATCAGCAGATGATTGGATGAAGATGATGTGGTATGTATATACAATGGAATACTGCTCAGCCATAAGAAAGAACGAAATCATCCCATTTGCAACAACATGGATGGACCTTGAGGGAATTATGTTAAGTGAAATAAGCCAGATAGAGAAGGACAATCTCTGTATGACTCCACTCATATGAGGAATTTAAAAATGTAGACAAAGAGAAAAGATCAGTGGCTACCAGGGGAAAGATGGGGTGGGGGTGGACACACAGAGTGAAGGGATGCACCTACAATACGACTGACAGACAATAATGTACAACTGAAATTTCACAAGGTTGTAAGCTATCATTAACTCAATAAAAATTTTTTTTAAAAGTAAATAAAATTATTAAAACAATGACAGAATTCAAAATAGCTATCATAAAAAAACTCAATGAGTTACAAGAAATCTCTCATGGACAGTTCAATGAAATCAGTAATAGAATTAATGAACAGAGGGAATGAATTCTTCACAAGAGATTGAAATTATAAAGAAAAACCAATCAGAAATGTTGGAGATGAAAAACACAATGATGGGATAAAGAAAAATCTGGAGTCTTTAAATAACAGACCTGATATTGTGGAGGACGGAATTAGCAATTTAGAGGACAGACATATAGAAATGATTCAGATGGAAAAGGAGAGAGTACTAAGACTAAAAAGAAATGAAGAAATTCTCTGAGAAATATCTGACTCAATTAGGAAATGCAATATAAGGATTACAGGTATTCCAGAGAGAGAAAGGAAAAGAAAGAGTGTTCAAAGAAATAATACCTGAGAACTTCCCAAACCTGGGGAAAGAGCTGAAATTACAAGTAAAAGAAGCTAATAGAACTCTTGGTTACATAAATGTACAGAAAAAAAAAAAACCTTCTCCAAGGCGTATATTAGTAAAGCTGGCAAAAATCATTGACAAAGAAAAAGTATTAAGGGTAGCAAGTCAGAAGAAAATACCCTACAAAAGAACCCCTGTCAGGTTTTCACTGGATTTAGCAGCAGAAATCTTACAAGCTAGGAAAGAGTGGAATGATACATTCAAAACTTTGACAGACAAGAACTTTCAGCTAAGAATACTGTATCCAGTGAAAATACCCTTCAGATATGATAGAAAAATAGAATCTTTCTAGATAAACAAAAGCTGAGCAAGTTCATCACCACAAGACCCCTTCCTACAGGAAATGATCAAGAAGGCCCTCATCCCTTAAAAAAAAAAAAAAGAAAAGAGTTTACAAAACCTTGAACAAGAAGATAAATAGGCAGACAAAATCAGAAAACCGCAGCTCTCTATCAGAATAGGTTAGCAAACAATTGTAACGCTAAATGTAAAGGGAAGGAAAATATCAAGAATAACCATAATCACTTCATTTTAACCACAAACTCACAAAACAAAACAAAATAAGTTGTGACAACAATAACTTAGGTGGGGAAGAGGAAGGGAATAGAACCTGCTTAGACTAAGGAAACAAGAGGCTTTCAGAAAATGGCCTATCTCACCTAGGAGATCTTTTATACAAACCTCACAGTAACCACTAAACAAAAATCAGAACAGAGACACAGATGATAAATAGAAAACTGAGAAAGCCGTTATAGAGAACCACCAAACTGAATTGGCAGTCCAAAATGCACAGGACGAGAAACAAGGGAAAAACAGAACTGGAAAACAAGTGATAAAATGGCAGCATTAAGCCCTCGTATAAGCATTAAGTCACTCTAAATATAAATGGTTTGAATTCTCCAATCCAAACTGGCTGGATGGATCACAGAACATGACCCAGCAACATGCTGCCTCCAGGAAACACATCTCAGCTCTAAAGACAAATATAGGCTCAGAGGGAAGGGGTGGAAGACGATACTCCATGCTAATGCCAAACAAAAGAAAGCAGGTGTTTGCTGTACTTATATCAGAGAAAATAGACTTCAAGAAAAAAGGCAGTGAGTGACAAACAGGGGCAGTATATAATGATAAAAGTGACACTGCACCAAGAGGACATAACAATTATTAATATTTATGCACCAAACACAGGATACCAAAGTACATAAAGCAACTATTAACAGACCTAGAAGGAGATATTAGCAGCAACACAGTAATAGTAGAGGGCTTCAACACCCCATTTAGATCAATGGATAGATCACCCAGATAGAATGTCAACAAGGAAATAGTGGAATTAAACAAACTAGACCAGATGGATTTAGTAGAAACATATAGAACACTCTGTCGAAAAACAGCAGAATACATATTCTTCTCATGTGTACATGGGAAATTCTCAAAGATAGACCATATGTTGGGAAACAGGGCAAGGCCTCCATAAATTTAAGAAGATTGAAATCATAGCAACATCTTTTCTGACCATAATGCTATAAAACTAGAAGTCAACTGTCAACTGCAAGAGAAAAGCTGGGAATGCCACAAATATGTGGAGACTAAACAGCATGCTACTGAACAACCAATAGATTGTTGAAAAAATTAGAGAAATAAAAAAGTATCTGTAGACAAATGAAAATGCACCATACAACTCGCATGGGATGCAGTAAAAGAGGTCCTAAGAGGGAAATTCATAGTAATACAGGCCCATGTTAACAAACAAGAAAAGTCTCAAATAAGTAATCCTAAACTACATCTAACAGAACTAGGGAGAGCCGGCTCCGTGGCCGAGTGGTTAAGTTCCCGCGCTCCACTACAGTGGCTCAGTGTTCCGATCCTGGGCGCGGACATGGCACCGCTTGTCAGGCCACGTTGAGCCAGTGTCCCGCGTCCCAAAACTAGAAGGACCTGCAACTAAGATATACAACTGTGTACAGGGGGGTTTTGGGGAGATAAAGCAGAAAAAAAAAAAAGACGGCAAAGCTGGGGAGGAGGGAAAAAAAACAACTAGGGAAAGGAGAACAGACAAAGCCCAAATTCAGCAGATGAAGGGAAATAGTAAAAACTAGAACAGAAATAAATGAAATTGAAACCAAAAAAACAGTAGAAAGGATCAATGAAACTAAGAGCTGATTCTTTGAGAAGATAAACAAAATTGACAAACCCCTAGCCAGACTCACTAAGAGAAAAGGAGAGACAGTTCAAATAAATAAAATTGGAAATGAAAGAGGAGAAATTACAATGGATATCACAGAAATACAAAGGATTATAAGAGAATACCATGAAAAACTGTATGCCAACAAATTGGACAATCTAGAAGAAATACATAAATTCTTAGACTTATACACCCTCCCAAAACTGAACCAAGAAAGAGAGTCTAAATAGACCAATCACAAGTAAAGAGGTTGAAACAGTAATCAAAAACCTCCCAAAAATAAAACTCCAGGACCCGATGGCCTCTCTAGAGAATGCTACCAAACATTCAAAGAGGATTTAATTTGTATCCTTCTCAAATTATTCCAAAAAATTGAAGACCTCTTCTTAACACATTTTACAAGGTCAACATCACCCTGATCCCAAACCCAGACAAGGACAACACAAAGAAGAAAAATTACAGGCCACTATCACTGATGAACATAGATGCAAAGGTCGTCAAGAAAATATTGGCAAAGCGAATACAGCAGTACATTAAAAGCATCATACACCATGATCAGGTAGGATTTATACCGGAGATGCAGGGATGGTTCAACATCTGCAAATCAATCAATGTGAAACACTGCATTAACAAAATGAGGAATAAAAAACACATGATCATCTCAATAGATGCAGAGAAAGCATTTGACAAGAGCCAACATCCATTTATGATCAAAATTCTGAATAAAATGGGTATAGAAGGAAAGTATGTCAACATAATAAAGGCCATCTATGACAAACCCAGAGACAACATCATACTCAAAGTAATGTTTGATGAAAAACTGAAAGCCATCCCTCTGAGAACAGGAACAAGACAAGGGTGCCCACTCTCACCACTCTTATTCAGCATAGTACTAGAGGTTTTGGCCAGAGCAGTTAGGCAAGAAAAAGACATAAAAGGACATAAATTGGACATAAAAGACATAAATTGGAATGAAGAAGTGAAACTCTTGCTATTTGTGGATGACATGATTTTGTGTATATATAAAAAAAAACCCTAAAGGATCCATTAGAAAACTGTTACCCCAAAGTTGCAGGATACAAGATCAACTTACAGAAATCAATTGCATTTCTATACTCTAATAATGATCTAACAAAAAGCTCAACAATACAATCCCATTTATAATTGCAACAAGAAAAATAAAATATTTAGGACTAAATTCAACCAAGAGGTGGAAGACCCATGCAGTGAAAACTGTAAGACATTATTGAAGCAAATTGATGATGACATAAAGAAATGGAAAGACATTCCATGCACATGGATTAGAAGAATAAACATACTTAAAATGTCCATATTACCTAGAGCAATCTACAGATTTTATGCAATCCCAATCAGCATCCCAATGATAGTATTCATGGAAATAGAACAAACAATCTTAAAATTCATATGGGGCAAAAAAATACCCCGAATAGCTAAAGCAATCCTCAGGGGAAAAAAGAACAAATCTGGAGGCATCACAATTGTTGACTTCAAAATATGCTACGAAGCTGTTGTAATCAAAACAGCAGGAGACTGGTACAGAAACAGACAGGTAGATCAATGGAACAGAATTGCTAGCTCAGAAATAAAACTGCACGTCTACTGACAGTTAATCTCTGACAAAGGAGCTAAGAATGTACAATGGAGAAAGGAAAGTCTCTTCACTAAGTGGTCCTTGGGAAACCTGGACAGCCACTAGGAAAAGAATGAAAGTAGACCATTATCCTTCACCATAACAAAAAATTAACTCAAATTGGATTATAGACCTGAGGGTAAGACATGAAACCATAAAACTCCTAGAAGAAAATATAGGCAGTATACTCTGACATTGGTCTTTGGAGGATCTTTTTGAATACCATATCTACTCAGGCAAGGGAAACAAAAGAAAAAATAAACAAGTGGGGCTTCATCAGAGTAAAGAGCTTCTGCAAGGCAAAGGAAACCAGGAACAAAACAAAAAGACAACTCACTAACTGGAATAAAATATTTGCAAATCATATATCTGACAAGGGATTAATCTCCAAAATATATAAAGAATTCATACAACTCAACAACAACAAAAACATCCAATCAAAAAATGGGCAGATATGTACAGACATTTTTCAAAGAAGATAGATAACCAATAGGCACGTGAAAAGATGTTCAATGTCAGTAATCATCAGGGAAATGCAAATCAAAACTAACTTGAGACATCATCTTATGCCCGTTAGAATGGCTATAATCACCAAGACAAAAAATAACAAATGTTGGAGAGAATGTGGAGAAAAGAGAACCCTCATACACTACTGGTGGGAATGTAATCTGCTGCAGCCACTATAGAAAACAGTATGGAGATTTCTCTTAAAATTAAAAATAGAAATACCATATGACCCAGCTATCCCACTACTGGGTGTTATCCAAAGAACTTGAAATCAACAATTCAAGACTTATCCACCCTTATGTTCATTGCAGCATTCTTCACAATAACTAAGAAGTGAAAGCAACCCAAGTGCCCACCAATTGAAGAATGGATAAAGATGATGATGTATATATATACAATGGAATACTACTCTGCCACAGAAAAAAAAACAATCGTCCTATTTGCAACAACACGGATGGAGCTTGAGTGTATTATGTTAAGCAAGATAAGTCAGACGGAGAAAGACAAACACTATGCTTTCACTTACATGTGGAAGATAAACACATTGACAAAGAGATCAGACCAGTGGTTACCAGAGGGGAAGGGGGTTGAGGGTGGGCATAAGGGTTTAAGGGGCACATATATATATATGGTGACTCACAAAAAACAGTGTACAACTGAAATTTCATAATGTTATAGCCTATTATCAGCTCAATAATTAAAAAAAAAAAGCATGAGTCTGTTACAGTAGGGCATAAGAATTTACAATGTAGCCCATGAAGGATGGAGGATTGGAGAGGAGCATTAGACAGAGGCCAGATCATTGTGACCTTGTGTGCCTTGCTAAAGATCTTGGAATTTATTCTGTAGCCGGTGGGCCAGAAGTGAAGGTCCATAGTAGAGACCAGTTGCAGAGTGTTATTAAAAAACCCAAGCAAAAGGCGGTTTGGGCAGTGGCTGTGGGGATGGAGAGAAGTTGTCAGATCTAAGAGTGAATGAATTAAACTTACTCATTTATGTAGAAAAAGTCTGGATCCACTCAGCTTGCTTGGACTCTTCTCTGAGAGGGAATTCAGGAAAAGGAACAGGTTGTTTTGAGAATGTTTGGTTTGTACTTACTGAATTAAGTTCGCCGTCAGAACGTCCAGCTAGGAGCCTTAGTAGGCAATTAGATATGAGTCTAGTGCCCAGAACAGCTAGATTGAAAATAAATATATGAGGATTTGTGGAAAAGTAACCCATAGGTATGGAGAGGTCACTCAAAGAGAGGGATGCAAGAATGGAGGAGAATATACACTAAGGAAGTTAAATATTTTAGGGGTCATTGAAAGACAGGGAGTGAGAAAGAAAAAAACCCAGGAGAGGTTACACAGAGAAGAGTGGCTGAGGCAGTCTGTACATCACATGCCACAGAGGTGAAAAGGAAAGATGAAGCAATTGGATTTTGTCAGTTGAGACATCTTAAAATGACGTTTGTAAAAGTAATTTCAGTAGAGTTGTCAGGACAGAATACAGTGGTAGATTTGAGGAAAGAATTAGAAATTTTATTTCTAAAGTTTTAAATATAGTGAAGATTTCATTTGTGAAATTACATCCGGTCTGCTTGATGTCACCTTTTGGGTTTGAATTTATAAGGCTAAACTTGTTGGAGCTTTTATTCTTCTTAGGTACTTAGTATGTATCTTTTGAAAGCTGCCACTAAATATACAGTCGTGCCTGAGCATTGCCTTCTTAAAAGTGTAGAGACAAGAGCAGAAAGCAAACACATTAAGAATACTTATTAATCATTAGATTTATAAAAGAAATAGAAGAGTAAATACAGAGTATTACATTCCTCATTAATTTTTGGCTTACCTAAAGGGATATATTTAGCTGTTCTCAGTCTCTGTTTAATCATTCAGTATTTTTTCAAGATGACATGGTTGGTTGTTTGGGTAAGTGTCAAAAGCTCTTCTGAGGTAATATGCAGGGTACTTACTGCCGTGTTTTTGGATTTCCAAGCAGTTTGACATCAAAAGCTGTTGTTAGAAGTAATTTTTTTCAGTTTTAAAGATGACTGTTTCCACCTTGAGAGAGAAAGAGCCATAATTTCTATTCCTAATTTTCTGCTTATAGATCATATTCCTACTGCTGCTTACAACAAAATGTAATTAGGAGGAAGGCTGGGAGAGAAGGCATGACCATATTATTTACCTATATATTTGCAAAGTATATTCTTATGATTGTGTTTTTTTAGTGAGTGATTGGCCTTGAAGCCAGCCTCTAGCTTCTGCTGAGTTTTTCCTTCATAACATTTTTAGAAATGAATATGCAATTGTTCTATTAGATAACTAGAGACCTTATTTACAGTTTAACATGACTCAGACTGTTGTTATGAGATCCTAAATTAATAATGTGAACCAAAATTTAATTTCGTAAATCTATTTGAATAGACCAGTTTCAAATAAGAATCACATTCTCTAGCTGTATACATGTTATATAAAATACTTTCATTAACTCGTTAAATATCATAGTAGTCAGGAGTTCATCAAAAATGTCCACTCACAATTCTTCAACTATTTTGTCCTTTCATTGATAAACTGTGGAATTTTTTTTCATTAGTTTCTGTTTAGAAATTTTTCCACTAGTTTCTGGTAGTTTTTAGCTATAAATTAGTATTTTATATAGCTGTAAATTAGTATTTATTATTTGCAAAACAAAATCTTTTGCAAAACCTCCTATAATTATCTAAAACCTGGGTTAAATTGATAAAGAATGAGAGTGGATGTTAATTATTTAAGCTTGTACATAGCTCTCTTATCTTTTTCATCATCAATAGAGTTCAGACCTTCATTATCTCCTATCCAAGTGATAATCAAGAAATTTTTCTTTTATTAGTCAAGTAATATAGTCCATGTTCGTTGTAGAAAAAATAGAAAATATATATGTAAGAAAAATAGGAATCACCCTGTTAAAAACTATGAAGGATCTGATATTTTACCCTATCCTACTTGTAAGCTAATCAGTTTCATGGATGCTGGCAGAAGACATGAGACTTTTGGGTCAGATATAAAGGACAATTTATTTCTCATATCAATAGCAGTATGTCTATTAACCTTTGTAGTAATCATACCTTTTTACTTCTGATGCGTTGACATCTGGGGCCTTACTGACTCAGGGTAGGGGTAGAGGGGGACAACTGCCCCTCTCAGGGCCAGCCAATTCCTAGAGAGAGTAAATAACTCACTTGTCACCATGCCTTTTGTATGTAAATCAACCAATCCAGAAGCTATCTCCAGCCACCAACTTTATCCAGCTCAAACACGCTGGACCACTTATCACCCCAGAGCTGGGTACCAGACAATTAGAGAAACAGCACCTATGCCACAGAGCCTGCTGAAATTACTCACACTAGCCGATGCTAAGCCTGCTTACCCTGCCTTGCCTTTTCCCACCCTCTGAAACCACAATTAAAGCTTTTGCCCACATTTCCCTTCTTTCCCTTTGCCTCCTGACCTACCTTGGTACTTCCCTATGTAGCCCTGTGTGGTGTGCCCCCTCTTCTTGGGATCTGTAACAAATTGTCTTTTCAATGACAGTGGTCTCCTGATCTGTTAGCCTCACCATACCTGAATAATAATAAAATCTACACTTTAAAACAAGCTTACAAGCAAAATGCATAACAGAAGCTCCATTTTATTGGCAGAAGTGAAAAAACGGCTCAAGAGGACTTTACTTAATAACTGAGAAATAAATAATATAAGGCTTTTATTCTTCAGTAATCTTTACTAGTTAAGTTACAAGGAAGTCACACTCTCTTCCTAATTTGCTAATATATTTATCGAGAATGAATATGGAGTCTATTTAGGTGTTATTCTTGTCATCTATTATGATCATCATACAGTTTTTCTTTAATCTTTTGATGCAGTGAATTGTCTTAAGAGATTTTCTAATAATGGGAACTATTATATTCTTTGGGTGAGCCCTGCTTGATTATGATATATTACCTTTCTAAGACCCTAAATTTTATTTGACAGTTTATTTAGGATAGTTTATTTTTGCGTTTATTTCATAAGCGATTTTAGTTTATAATTTTTGTCTCATACTCTTCTTTGGTGTCAGTTTTATTTTAGACTTTTAAAATGGATGAGTAGCTTCTAGTCTTATTTTTATGCTGTAGTATTGTTATATGAAATAGGAAATATCTGTTCCTTCAATCTTTTACTAAAACTCTCTTGTAGAATCTTCTGGGCTAGGTACCTTTTTTGAACATAAAGTCTTTGGCTGTTGTCTTCTATGATCATTAGTCTATACATGTTTTCATGTAGTCTATTCTCATTTTCTTTCATGAACCAATTTTTAGTAATGCATGTTTTCCCAAAAATCTTTTTTTCCAGGCCTTACATTTTTGGTGATGTAGAAATGAATACAGTATTCTTTTGTAACTTTTTAATATCCCCCCTGGAATTGTATTTATGTCTCAATCTCAGTCTTTATTATTTTTTTCTTTCTCATTTTCATTATTAGACTCACTACAAGTTTTATTCTATTGCTTTTAGAATCATCTTTGGTTTTATTGATGAATTCCACTTTTTAGAAAAATTCAGTATTTTATTTTTTATATCGCTTCTTCCCCTCTTCCTTCCTTTAATTTATTTTCCATCTTGGGTTGAAAGCCAGTATCTTCTGCAATTTGAGTCTACTTCTGATTTGCTTCTGACAATCTCTGCAATTATGATATCTGTTATTTTTTATCATAGTTTCGGGACTGTTCTTTTAAGTTCTCCTGCTAAGGTGATGTGGCTTAGTTCTTAGTATCTAGTATGTTTTTCACAAAGAGGTCGTCATAGCCCAGTTTAGCTGTGCTGTACCAGTTTGGATGTTGGACTATAAGAGTGAACTTGATAGTAGCTGTAGACCATGAGGGTAGGATACTTCACCTGAATGAGTGGGCACATGGTATGAATAAAAGCACAACCTGTTTAATTCCATCCAGAATCATTTTTTCACATTTATATATTTGTTCATTGGTGATAATGTCTATATTATACTTAGAGTCCTGCTACGTTCAAGATATTTTGTTTTATTGTTATTATTTTTAAATTCTATTAAGTAGAAGTAGGGGAATATGAAGCAAGTTAGAAAAAATGTTATAATCACTGAAAGTGTGTCTTGGTACAATGAAGACAGTGATGGTTTGTAATACCCTCTCTGCTTTTGTGTGTGTTTGAAAATTTCCTTTATAAAATATTCTTTTTTAATACTCTGTTGTTTAGCTAATATTATTATAACTTTATTTAAATTTGATTTTTTAATAGAGTAAAGACAAGATTGCATCCTATAGCAAAACTCCAAAAATTGATCGAAGTGATGTGGGCAAGGAGATGAAAGAGAAATCATCCATGAAACGTAAACTTCCTTTTACAATTAGCCCCTCAAGAAATGAAGAACGAGATTCAGACACAGGTAAAATAGTTTGTTGTTTTCTGGTAAAATCTTAAGCATTCTTTTACTATGATTTTTCTCATATCATTACTCTTGCACCCCACTTTATGGAGAAGTGTTTATATTTCACTATTTCAGATTTATCATTTTCGGCAGAAATTCATATATTTCTCACCCAAACATGATTTCTAATCAGAGACAAAAACATTTGCTTTTTTCCTTTGCCTTTTAACGTTTGTTACAAATCTCTTACCACTTGCAGGACTTAATTTCTTGGGGAGCATTTCAGTGATGAAGAATTTGGTCTATGATATGGCACATAGGATATGGTAGATTTCAGAAAAAATTGTTGTTTTCATAGACAGATTATTGAACCCACTAAAGAAAAAAGTTTAGGCATTTTAGATTCACAAATGAATCAGAAATATGTACCGCCTGCCCCACCAAAAAGAAAAAAGTATTGAGGCTAACTGTCTAAGCCCAATTCATAGTACTTTTTTTTCCTCAAAACTCTTATATATCAGAAGTGATGCTTAACATCACTCAATTCCAGTTATTCATAATACCTTATTACCACTATCTAATAAATTACTAAGTTGTGTTTTAGCCCTGAACTAACCATTTCTTGAAATTAATAAAACTTGAATATTTATTAAATATTTATCATAAGTGTTTTATCCTTTGTGTGAAATATTATTAATGAGCTGTTCTAAAGAATGTTTTAGCTTCATTCACAGAAAGTTAGTGTTCTATTCTGAGTTCATGTACACAGATTATATTCTACTTATATCTTTCTAGCCATCTAAATCATCAATATGGAAATGATCTTTTGAGTCTGGAATCTGAAAATTCCCTAAAGACTTTTGAAACGCTTTAGAAAATACTTCATTTTTAGTATACACTTTTAGTAAATATGTCTCCTTTTGTGTATTTTGCTGTCTCTCTTAGCCTGAACTAGAAATTGTTTTAAACATTCATGACATTTTAAACGTTGAAAATTGCTCTTTTTTGCAGTGATTAAGAAATTATGTACTTTGTTCATTTTAAGTTACACTGTTTTTTCCTAGAGATTCAGAATCTTTTTTTTCCTGAGGTATGACTCTCCTTGTCCTTAAGCAGTGTTCTCAAGCTATTAGTAGGTCACTTAGCAGAGAAAAAGTTACTTGTGTGCCTTTAGATATATAAGATCTAACTGTTTTCATATTTTCTCCCTAGAAGTCCTTTTGCTAGTCATTTTTAAAGTACTTACGTTAACCAGGTTTTGTTTTCCAATGACAGTGATATTTCTACTAGTAGTTTGAAGAAGGGATTTAGATAAATTCAAAGAATGTTAACATATTTTTAGAAATAAAGTTTCAAAATAACAAACTTCCAATGAGAACTTTTGTTATTAAATCAAGTGGATTGTCTCTCTTTCATTTAGAGTAAAATAAAGGAGAAAACGTTATTAGGAAGACATAAACTTTAGGCACTGAATAAACGTAATCTAATTTATATTTTATTAATCGGATTTTATACTTTTTCCCTGTGCTACAATTTTTTCCACTAGTTGAATTTAGTGTGATGATGTAGCTCTCTCTCTTTAAGACTGTTTCATAACAAACTCTTATTTTTCTTTTGGAAAGGTTTCATACTAACACAAACAAGACTTTGATGGATTTACACATATTTATTTATATTTTTGGTAGGCTAAATTTATAAATTATAAATTTTTGGTAGGCTAAATTTATAAAATTTATAAATTTTATAGAGTGTACTATATTTTAAATTATTAGCTGAAACTATAAAGATATAGAAGGGAGAAATATTTACAACATATATGACAACCCTTATCTTAATATATTTAAGTATCTCAAATATGAAGAGAAAAACACAAAAAGGGAAAATGGACAAAAGAAACAAACAAGTAGTTTAAAACAAGATTACAGTTGGCAAGGAAATATGTGAAAAAATACATCAGCAGTAATTAAAGAAATAGATTTTATCATGATTGACAAAATTGTTGTTAGACTGAATCATACCAAGTAGTCACTGGTTGGAAATAGGAACTGGCTTTAGTTGGTCTAAATTATAGGAATACCTTGTTGAAGGTAAATATGACAACATATATCAGAAACTAAAAGTTTGCTAACATTTGACTTATTTTTTCTTTTGGCATTTATTCTATTTAAATAATTATTGAGAATAAAAATTATCTTTCAAGTATGTATATCTCAGCTTTGTTTATAATAGCAAAAAACCCCCAGGAAAATAGTATCAAGTAATGTAGGATTTGTTAAATTATGATAAATTCAATGAAGAAATATAATTTTTTACCCTTAAAATAAATGAGATGGAAAGATGTTCATAATATACGAAGTGAAAAAAATGGTTATGAAATAATATGTACCGTTTGCATTGAAAGTCATATTCTGTATATTTATATTTGTATGTATATGCGCAAAGGACATAGATTAACACACATAGGGAAAGATAAGATTGTTTAAACATAAAAGACTGGTTCATTGTAGAACTAAGCCTAAACCTAGTGGATGTATTATGGGTCCAGAACAAAAATGTAAACATTATAAACCCTGACTTAGTGAAAATAAGAGAGGGGATGGGGAATGAGGAGAAGATGTTAACAGTGCTACTCAGATCATCATCTCTCCTAGCACAAGATTAGCTGGAATTGTTTAAAATGGAAACATACAGTTTTTAACAATGATTATTTAAAACTTTTAATTTTTCCTTATTCAGTATTCTTTTATATATATTTATCTGTGTTTCTTTGTATTTTAGTATATGACATCTCTTATAGAGAAGAATCAGTTCCTTTCGTTTCTTTTTATGTTGGCTTAAACTAAAATTAATTTTACTGCTTTTTATTTAAAAATAGTGCATATATATTTTCCTATTCTTACATAAATTTATTTCTCTGTCTCTCTCCCCCTACTAGTTCTTTTGTCTTTATTATATATATTTTAAGGGATGCTTGGAATAATGCTCACCAGATGTTAACATTTTATTTCCAGGATTTGGGATGATTTGTTACTTTTCTTCTTTGTATTCTTTTGTATGGCTTGAATTTTTAAAATAGTGAATATATATTATTTTTATAAAACACAGTCATTGCTTTTTTTTTTTAAAAGATACTCATATTGTCCAAGGAAGGCTCAGTGGTCCTCCAAATCAGTAATAATGCCATCAACTGGATGAGTCATTCTTAATCTTCATTTTGAGATACCCTAGTGTGTCTTAAACTTTCCAAATTCTCAATTATTTAATATTTATTTGTCTTTTTAAAAATAGCATTTTGTAGAAGACTAATTGCTTGGCTAGACAGATAAAATTTAGAGGAAAATTACAGCATAGTTTAAAGTCATGCCGCTGGGTCCTTATAGTTGTATCATAATACTATTCACTTCAGCAAATCTCCACTTGTGTGCTTATATCAGTCTGGTATCCATCCCACCTTGTCCTATTCTATCAGAGAATTCTCGTGAATTTTGTCCCATGAAATGTTAAGAGCCCTGTATATACAATGACTCATTGAACCTGTAGAAGCAACTACTTCTTATCTAGAAGACAAATTATTTCTTATACCTACTACATCAGCTCACTTTTTCACTTATTTTTAGCTTTTACTTTGAATCTCTCCTAGTCTAGAATCCTGACAGGATAAGTTGCTATAGTTATAATAGAGGTAAATCATAGCTTACTGTTTATTATCGGAGACTTTGGAGTCTGACAGACCAGTATTGAATCCCTGCTCAGCCCTCTACTAGACCTGGCCAGATAATTTGAATTCTTTATAAGTTCCAGTTTTCTCATCTGTAAAAGTGCTTGTAATAATATCAGCTTCAGAGAATTGTGACGTTTAAGTAACAATGTGTAAAAACAGTTTGTGATATGTTAATTAAAACAGAAAGGTGACTGACACTGGCTTAAATAGATAGGGATTTTTAATCTAATGCAATGAGACCAAGCATAGGCAGTCCAGAGTTGGTCCAGCAGTTCAGTAACACTATCGGGGACTGGGCTCTTTTCACCTTTCTGCTCTGCCACCCTTAGGTCGTACATGGGCTTTGTCCTTAAGCATTTTGCCTTATGGTCACAAAATATCTTCTGCTTCTTCCTGGACGGGAAGTAGGAGAGGAAGGACCAAGAACAAAAGTATCTTTGTCCCAGTGAGACTTTTGTCTTTTTACTGATGAAATAACCTCCCTAGGAACTTCTGCCTGCATCTCATTGGTTAGATTACCCTAGTTGCAGGGGAGTCTGAAAAGTCAAATACTTTTAGCTGGCATTGATTATTGTCACCCTAATCAGAATTGGAGTATTCCTGGTAAGAAGGGGAGAATGAATATTGAGTAGGCACCTTACAATACTGCTGCTGTATACAGTTTTTAGCACAGTAATTAATAAATAATAGCTGTTATCTTTCATAGTTGTTAATGTTTCTACCTAAGTGAACTTTATTCCTACACTATCAGTCATAAAAACATAGTTATTTTCTTTCCTAGTCCAATAGTGTTTAATGGAAAGGCACAATCCTTTGATATCAAAGTACTGAACAGCTGTCTTGAGGCTACACGTGAGAGAGTCTCCTCTTGGCCTCCAAACTAAATTTGCAATTTCTCTGTTAGGAGGAATGCCATCAAGAGCATCTTTGCAGATTGTATTTTTATTATACCCTGAGTTATTTCCTTCTTATCATTCCCAGGAGTAGGGTTACAAGGTTAAAAGGGTTAAACATTTCTGTGATGTTTCTCCAAAGTAATTATACCTAGTTACAAAGCCTCCAGCAGTATATGAATGTTCTTTAACCTCAAATGGCATTGGGGCACATGTTTTTCTTTAGGTTTGATAGATCTGATGTTTTGTAGGGGTAAACCAGTAGTACTATATCATTTTAGTTTGTATGTTTAAAGAAGTAGAAAGATACCACATCCTTCACTTGTTAAAATATTGGTTTCCTCCTGGTAGGCATTATTTATTTGCTTACTAATTTTTTCTTTTGGCATATGTAGATAATGTGTTATGAGAAAATCCAGAGAGGCACAGGATGATCTGTTGCGAAGTACGTGGTGGCAGTTGTAGAGCACGTTCAAATGTTTTAACCACCTCTGCCAGCCAGCCTTAGAAGTTCTATTTTCCTGACGTTTTAAATGCTGTTAAAGTAGATTTACCCTATTTAATGTGGCTCAGGCAAATTTGGAGAGAGGAACTTTTTTAAAAAAGAAAACAAGTATAAATTTTCTGGTAACTATGTTAAAGTAGCAGATAAAATCGGTGCTTTGGTTAATAAGGGTAGTCACCTTTTGGTGATTTTCATGGAATTTGTTTATTACAGATGTACTCCCATTCCTCCCCCCGATATTTTACTATAAAAGTTTTCAAACATACAATGCAAACCTTTTTAATCATTCTCGTATTTTTCTCTTTACTCTCTTGCAACCCAAAACAGAATATTAACTTTAAAAGATGGCTTTTAAAATACAATTATTGCTTATCTTGCCTTGTACAGAGAACATATCAGGGAGAGAGAATTGCCTGGCTTAGCGCTCGGTGTTTTACAAAAACCTCATAGGTAGCAATAGTCTTAGAGTCTAGTCTCAGTATAGCACAGAAGGAAGAAGTGGTTGAGTAAAGCAGTAGGTTGTGGAAGCTTTTCATTTTCTAGCTCCTGAATTAAATCTTTATAGGACACACATTCAAATGCCCCAAATATAAACACTTATTGGAGTAAAAGCCAAGGGGTATGTGGAGTCAGGGTGCATTGATCACTTTCACAGAAAGATTTGGATAAACTGCTTCCTTATATTAATATTATGAATCATCAAAGTGCTTTGATCTGTCACAGTAATATGATCTGCTTTCAAAAATCCATTTAATTGGATTTGTTGGCACAGCTTATTGATGGCCACTTTTTCTTGCTTTGCAATCTATGGAGGCCATTTTTTATTTTTGCTTGACTTTAAATGAAATGTCAAATATTCTTCATGGAATTCTTCTATTTGCTAGCTTAATATGTTCAGTTTTGAAATATAAGTGTTCATTGAAAGGCTTGTCATTCAGTCCATTTACCCACTTGCATTAGAATTGTTCTAAATGTTATTTTATTAATGGTTCCCTTTCAATTGAGTAAGCCTTCTTGTCACTAAACTTTTACGCTTATCTTTAAAATTTTCAAATACTATGTTTAGGGGTTACTTGTTCTCTAAATTGGTTTTCTTCCAGCACTTTTGTTGTCCTTATATTTAACTCATGAATAATGTCTATAATAATGATCCTGGAAAGAAAAGTATATGTCAGTAGATTGAGAATATGAAGATCAAAATAATATTATTGTGAGTTAAAATGGCATATTGCTCTGGCCATACTGCCAAAAGTCAATTCTCCATATTCTTATTTGTCTGTCATGAATCGTTAGGAAGAATTTCATATCCTTATCTTAACTGATAAACTTTGTTTTTACTGCTGCTTTCTTTCTAAGAGGCCATTAGGTAGTGGTCAGTGTAGTAACTGATACCATTTGAAATGTGTATAATTTATAGAAAGATCTGTAGTCTAGAAGATACTGGAGTTCAGAGTGTTCTCTTGTCTTCTAAGTAGTTTTGGCATGCAGAGAACAAAAAGGGCGATTGAAGTCAATTCAAGTTTTCTAAACAAATTCTAAACAGAAAAACAGTTATTAGAGTACTGCTCTTTTATCATTATTCATAGATTGAAGAAATATATAGTCTCAAAGGAGGTGTGTTTTAAGAAACAACATCAGTAATAATCTGTTATTGCAAACTGCATGGTTGACTTTCTCAGCTTTAACATTCCGTTTGAAGAAACTGAAATCTTAAGTATTGGCCAAACTTGTGTTTGAAATGTACTTTTGGCTTTACCTTAAAAATAATCTTTTGGAAAAACAATGATAGATCATTGACTAACTAACTAGTGGTCTTTTGAAAAATGTTGGTTTGTTGAATTCTGCATTTCCCTTCGTGTGCTTTTTTTCTTTTCTCCTGTCTCTTCTCATTCTGTAGATTCAGATCCAGGACATACAAGTGAAAATTGGGGGGAGAGACTTATATCTTCTTACAGGACATACTCAGGTAATTAGATTATCAGGGGCTCCTGTTTAGCCAGTGGTTTCTGTCACATTTACAATTAATTATTGTACTGTCAATAACTTTTTTTCAAACCAGTACATAGATATCTTTGTTTGAATAAGTGAACTACATGAGTGACAGCAAAGTTTCCAGTTTTTGTTTGAGATATCCAGTCCATCATGTCCAACACATGCTTAAATATGAACATTATAAGCAAGACTACTGTATACCACTACTCAGATGTTATACAGCACAACATGGGGACACCGTTCGCATAGAAAACAATATGAAAGTCAACCCCTTGGAGTTGTGCAGTGCAGCGACCATTATGGGAAGTTACCCCTAGGTCCTTAGTCTCTTTTGCTTGGACTCTTCACAGGATATACTAAGTGTATTGATTTTGATAGCCAATGCCATCTTACTCTTCAATCATGCAGTGTTTCTTTAAAAAACACACATTTAAAAACTTTTTTAATTTTAAAATGACTTTGCTGCCCATGTTGAATTCAGAAGTGGATTAAAAATTCCTGGAGAGGGGCCGGCCCTGTGGCCGAGTGGTTAAGTTCGCATGCTCTACTTCGGGTGCCCAGGGTTTCGCTGGTTCGAATCCTGTGCACGGACATGGCACTGCTCATCAAGCCATGCTGAGGCAGCATCCCACGTGCCACAGCTAGAAGGACCCACAACTAAAAATATGCAACTATGTACCAGGGGACTTTGGGAGAAAAAGGAAAAATAAAATCTTTAAAAAAAAAAAAAATTCCTGGAGAAATGCCATTACCATTAACTGAATTGGAACCTCTCTATTCAGCTATGGCACCAGGGATTATGCTTCATGATTGCTCCAGATAGAAGAATATAAAAGAATATATAAATATTGTCATTTTAAAGAGTAAACGTGTTCTCTTGTATGTGAAAATTAATTGTTTTGATTGTCCTTTTTTCTTTGAATGGGCTTATATCTTTCTCTCTTAACTTTTTTTAATGTAAAATATTGTTTAGTCCTTGGGTATCTAAGTACCAAGTTTTCAGCATATGTTGTTTGGCTATAAAAACAAACAAACCTTCTGTTTCTAATATCCTTTATATTTATTTTATAAATTTGTGGAGTTGGAGTGGGGGTTTTGTAGAACCAAATAATTACTTTTAAAATTATCCTGAAAGCTGTTAATTGAGCCGATAAGTTAATTGTACTTGGTTATCAAAATTTGGGGAGCATGTTTACAATCAGCATTAAATTGAAAAGACCTACACTTACTGTGGAGTTAGGTGTACTTTTCTAAAATGGAACTCATAAGTGCCAGAGGGTACCTGAAAGAGCTAAATGTGATGAAGCCATCCATGATCTGAGTATTATTGCTGGCAATTAAAAGACACAAGTGCCCAGCTGTTAGAGATTTGTGTAGATATTTTAGAACCAGAGAGTAATGGCAACATTTTTTCTCAGAATTGAAGTATACACATTCCAAACATGATTGATTTAATTATGTTCGGCTGTATTTGAATTGTAGCTCCATTGTTTCATTCCTTATACAGTGACTGCTTTGTAGGAAAATGTCATATTCTTTAGTTTTTGAGACACTCATAGGTTTATGAACCAGTTCCCCAAGAAAAACAATTTTGTCTCTTCTCCGTAATATACTCTACGCTTAATTGGGATGTGACAATGTTGAGCTTTCTGTATATTCTGACAAGACCTGAAAAGAAAGCATTAATTTTTGAGATTATAAGACTGATTCATCTCTATATTTCTAAGGATCCTCTGAACCTAGAAATAAAGAATATTGGATTGTTGAAAAGTCTCTTTCTCTATTTTTCTTTGGTCTTAAGTGAATCACTTGGATTTTTCTTTAAAAATCTCTAGGGTTGCTGAGTGGAATTCAGGTCTGTTGTAGACTGTGTAAATGAGCACGTGTCAGTATTCCTGTGTTTAAAGTTTAGAGTTCCGACCCATTATTGGGACAAATAAATAACATATTTCAGGTACTGAAACTCGAGAAGTACCTAAGTTTTTCAAATATATAGTATATGATCATTTTTTACTTATGACAGGTCAGAGGAAACAGGTTCTTCACAGGATAGATCCCAAGTAGTGGAAGTTACGTTGAATGCTTTAAAATTTGAAAAAGCACACTTTGGGATATCTTTAATCTAACACTTATAATTTTGAAGAATAGTATAATCTCTAATCTAACTGTCTTATACCAGCTTACTGTTCACTTACCTTCTTTTCCTATCTCACGTAAAGCATAAACTCAGACAAATGACTAAGGTTAACTTAATTAAAAAATACAGTTCAGATTGGATGCTAGTACCTAATTTGAATTTTTACTTGGATATTTGGAGTATATCCAGTTTGTTTATTCTTTTCGAAAATATAATAATTATATCTGTGATCATATGGAAGCATGGAATTCTAATAATGAATTTATAAGTGTCTCACTTTCTTCTGTAAACTGAGTATGTATCACTTTTTAACTTTTTTTTTTTTTCCTGAGGAAGATTTGCCCTGAGCTAACATCGGTGCCAATCTTCCTCTATTTTTTATGTGGATCACCACTACAGCGTGGCTGCCAACGAGTGGTGTAGGTCTGAAAACAGGCTGCTTAAGTGGAGCACTCTGAACTTAACCACTAGGCCAGTCCCCCTAGCTTACTCTTTTTAAAACATTGTATTAAAATGCAGTTAAAACCAAAAAATCAGTTATTTTGCAAATGAGAAAATAAAAGACAAAGCTTTCCCCAAAATTTTAGGAAATATTTTAAGGATAGATACTATGTATTTTTTAAAAACTTTTTTCCTCCAGTTACTTATTTTTGTTAAGACATGTTTTCTACTTTCTATAAAATTTTCACACATAAATATTTTAATTTTTGGTGAGAAGTACGTTCATTATATTTAAAGCTTTGTTATTCAGATGGAAAACTATTAAAAGAACAATAGTTGTGGTTCCTCATTAAATATGAAAGAACCAAAGTGTACAGAACATTATTAGGAGAAAGTATATGTTTCAGAAAAAACTAGACTTCTCCAAAAGACTTGTTTAGGGCTTTATAATTTAGTAAGTTAGTTAAAACACTGTACTGAAACTGGATTTATACTAATTGGATCATTAATGATAATGAAATGAGAAATATGAAAATAAGAGAATACATTAGAACTGTTAACAACGGCTGACTTAAATCTTGAAAGTTTTTGTTATGTAAGATCAAATACTGACAAAACGGACACTTGAGAAGCTATTGAATTTTGAGTGATTTGTGAACAGCAGAGTTTAAATATTTAGGACCTCTAATTTTTCTAGGCCGTTAGATACAAGTTTATCCTGATTAAGGGGTACACTGCAAGAGTTATTACTTTAAATTCTTATACCTTAAATAATATTTAAATAATATCAAACTTTGATTAGTGTCTTGAAACTTGCTAGATTAATAAATGCTTTTCTCCTAGAGTAGTCTAGCTACTGGCCACAGCTGCCTGAATAAAACCACAATATTGACTACTAAGCCTTCCCTTCTTCCACTCATTTTTGCTGTGTTTTACATTTATTTTTTAATTTTACATATTTATTTTTGTAGCTTGTCTTTGCAGGGACCCTCAAACCTGGATCAGTAAATCCCACATATTTGAATAGGGTTTCCCAAGAAATAGATGCCTAGGCTAGACAGTTAATAGGCAGAACCTCCATGTTAGCTCTTGCAGAGCCACCTGAATTAACTGCCTGAGAAGTCCTAAAGAAAGACCCTGTATCTCTTTGACCTATGGATTCCAGTACTATCTGAATTTCCTGGAGAATGCTGGCTGCATATCAAAGGATTTACTTCCCAAATAGCTAAATCTGAGAGATGATTTTACGATGGATCAAATCTCTTTGAAAAGTCCTTAGATACTTTTGTATCTTCACAGGATCTCTATTAACACCCCCTCCCCCCGAAATCTGTAATTTGCTCATTTTTAGCTTTGAGTAATACCATTCCATGTTCAGCTGTCCTATCACTGGAATAAAGTGATTTAGTGCTTTATTTCAGTAATTACTGCGTGTGATGAGACTTGTCTTAAATACTTATCTCCTTAGAAGATCGTACAAATTGTTAGTGGAGTTAGGAAAGTAATTTGAAGGAACGTAGCTGTAGCATATAGAAGGAACATGGACTTAGTAGTAATTAAGAAGAATAAAATTATAATGAATGAAAGAGAAGTTTCAAAGATGTAATACTAAGGAATGTTTGAAATGTTATTGAAGAAGTTAAGTCTCAATAAGACAAATCATTAAAATACTAATTTTGCTTGGAATAAATTTCCAAATGTTACTGATTTTCTGAAAACAAAGAATTAATAATATATATATATTTTTTAGCATTCATGAAGAAAATTGCTTATGTAAGTCCAGTGCTCTTTTGCCTGCCCATTGCTAGTTCTTATATAATACACATTTCTCTTGTACACGTATATAGCATCTATTTTTTTTTAAAGTCATGTTATGTTGTGCTTTTGAGTGCTTGCATTTGTTTCAAATTCTTACGTATTTATTAATAATTCCAGAGAAAGAAGGTCCAGAAAAGAAGAAGACAAAAAAAGAAGCTGGAAATAAGAAGTCTACACCAGTTAGCATTCTTTTTGGTTATCCACTCTCGGAACGAAAGCAGATGGCACTTCTTATGCAGATGACAGCAAGGGACAACAGTCCAGGTGACACTTACCATCACTGAGTTCATGTGTATTCTTAGTTTTCCTCAGACTCTAGCCTTAACAATTATTTTTAACTACTTTATGTTTTTGTCCTTCCTTGAACTTAATCAAAATTTCTTATGTTTGTAATTTTACATTTATTTGCATGACAGTTGTTTATTGTCTGTATCCTCCACTAGATGAGAAGGTGTACAAGCGCAGAGATCTTTGCGCTTAGTGGACTTTCCGTACATATTTGTGAACTAAAATGAGTAATTTAGAAATGAGTCAGTTAACTTGAGAAATCTGTTGCAGAACTATGTGCTTTTACCTTACTGAAGAATTTTTTACCCCACTTTCTATAAAGCTGCTTCTAAGTTTATAGATGACTTTTCAGTTCGCTAGGACCTTGCCGATAACTTGTAATGTTATCACATTATTACTTTTAGAAATGAGTGTAATCCATGTTATACTGTTTAAGATCTGCTAAATTATTTTAAAAGGGAAAATATTTGTTCACACTTCCAGTTAAGATGTTGTGCTACATGTATGTGTGTGTGTGTTTATTCGTGTACTGTGCCCTCCAAAAATAATTGAAGCTGGCTTACCAGCAGGACCAAAACAACCTGCTGATTATTAAAAGGAGCTAGAAACATAGATAAAATCCAGACAGCTGGGCTGAGATAGTTATTACTTTTGAGCATTGAATTTAGCTGTGCATTCTGGCAGCTACAAACACAAGTTCTCACTGACTGATAGAAGAAAGTACATCACTTTTGTCTAGAGAAAAATAAATTTTCTTTTGGCTCTGAATTCAAGGCATCTTACATAGGACTTTGGGTAACATAACGGACCATGTTGAAATGCATTGAAAAGGGAACAGTTTTTCTACTGAACTTTTCCTATATTGGCTCTTTTTATAAAAGCTGGGACAACATGGTAAAATACTTAAGAGTTTCTATGTATCATAGTTTCCATCAAAGCATGAGGGTATCTGATGTTTTTTACTAATAAAAATATGTTAGAGCTTTCTGCTTTTTATGTAGAACATGTTGTTTTGGTTGTTCTCCCACCTTTCCACCCCCAACTTAGGAAAGATTGGCAAAATTAAAGATATTTTACAGTGTTAAAACTTAAAATGTTTCTGTAAAATGTTGGCTTTGAATCAGATTTAATAGTTAGATAGAAAGACTTTTATCTTTTAAAAATGATTTTTTTATGCCATGAGCCTCTATCCTTAGACTAAATTAAAGAATTAATACAGTAAAGCAAAAAGTTAGTCTTCCCTCATCTCCAATGACCTCCCCCCTTGAGAGGCAACCACTACTAACAGTTTCTTATCTTCTAGAAATTTTCTAGGCATAAACATGCGAATATATATCTTTTGTAGTAGTTTCTTTTTAAATTTAAGGTTATAGTATGATACTGTTCTGCAGTTGGTTCTTTTCATTTAAGAGTACATCTTAGTTAACTTTGTAACATACGTAGAACTAGAGTGGAAATATCTAGCTGTTTGCCTGGAAATAGATATGCTTGGAGTTGAGGGTTCATTGTTTTATCCATTACGTAATTAATTTTCTGTGTTTTTATGTTTGCCCTGATTGCCATTATGGATAGTACTACTTTTATTTTGTGTTTGTGAATGTTATTTTGGTATGGCTAACAAAATTTTTTTTGAGTTACTTTCTTGCAAGTTGTTTGAATTAAAAAGTCTCTCTTTGTTTTTAAGTTCAACAGCTAATTTTCTTAATAATTTGACTGTAAAGATTATAATAAAATTCATTTATTCATTCAACAAATATTGCATGAGTACCACTATGTACCAAGAAGTTTCCTGAGTAGTCAAGATACAGTGACTAAGATAGACAATGTTCTTGCTCTTATGGAGCGTACGTGATAGAAATGCATAGATAGGAAACTCTTACTGACACAGTGTACCTTAAAATCCGAAAAGTGTAAACCTTAAACTTTTTTCTTATTGAGGAAAGGATGGTATTACTTTAGTGCTCTAATCATGTCAGTTTGCAAGAAAATTATTACATGATGCTATAAAATTATTTTTCAGACTTGCTTTCTCTTGAAGTAGTTGTTTCTTTTAAATGGATGTAAATTTTCAGAATTAATTATTAACATTGCACATAATGTCTTGAATCCTTAACTGATTAAGACTAGTTTTTTCTTTGTTTTTTTCCCCCCAATAGTTCTGAAATGAGGAGGAGAGGACTTTGGGCATCACCTAGTTTAACTTTCTTGTTTTTAATAAAGAAACTGGAACAAAAATCAAAAGATGGGAATCAAAGAAAGCACAGTTTTTTTACTTTTATCAGCCCACTTTTTAAAGGCTTTTATCCATACTGTCCATATTTCTTATATATCTTAAGCTTCGTTTTCATGCTAAAATCATCCATGACCTTAATTTGCATTTAGTATTTGAACAGACCTCCAACATTTTGTCCAAGTCAGAGGTGTGAACTCTAGCCTTCAGTGTCGTTTCATCTAGGTCTTACAATAATAGCATAATATGCTTTGGAAAGTAGATTTTTTTTTACAGTTTATAAGATTATTCATTGAGCAAATGCTTTTAAGGTGCATGCTTGATACTTTATCTTCATTTTAAACCAGTGTTATGAATTGACAGAATAAAACATTTTTTTCTAAATTGGCTCATGCAATATTTGATAACCCTAAAGGAAGTAGAAACCCTAACTCTATGTTTTGGGTCAAATTATTAATGTATCATCCAAGTCAAGTTTCAGATCATCAGAGTGAGAAGATACTCTCCCTGTTCCAGGAAATGAACACATTACCTATAAAAATGAATGAATTAAAAATTCATTTTTATCACTGAAACAAAATTCATTTTGTTTAAATGAATATACAAAATATTTAGCCCAGAACTTTTGTCAACTTTGTTCTTTCTTATAGATTCCACACCAAATCATCCATCACAAACAACACCAGCCCAAAAGAAAACTCCTAGTTCCTCATCTCGACAAAAAGATAAAGTTAATAAAAGAAATGAACGTGGTGAAACTCCTTTACACATGGCAGCTATTCGAGGAGATGTGAAACAAGTTAAAGAATTAATAAGTTTAGGGGCAAATGTGAATGTGAAAGATTTTGCAGGTAAGAGGGATAATTAAAGACTAATAATCAGGAACTAAAATTTAAAACTTTTCATCTAAACAGATTCTGGTTACTGTTTAATGGTTCTACATTCTTTATTCCTCCTGCTAAAGTGAACGAGTTCTAAAGTGTACTTTATCACAAACTATTTTGGAATGTGTACGTAAAACCCTGATCTCTGCTACAATTTCATGTCAATGATTACTCACATTTTTAAATATTAAACTTATATTTTTGTTTACTTATATAACATATTACTATATAATTCCTTATCCAATTTAGGTTTTATTCTAGTGAATTAGTGTTATATAATGTTTTCAAAGTAGTTAATTCATTCATAAGTCTTTCAAGAACAGTTACTGAGCCAGCCTGATGGTCTAGTGCTTAAAGTTCGGCACTCTCTGGTTTGGCAGCTGGGGTTTGGTTCCCAAGTGCAGAACGACACCATTCATCTGTCAGTAGCCATGCTGTGGCTTACGTAGAAGAACTGGAAGGACCTACAACTAGAATATACAACTGTGTACTGGGGCTTAGAGGAGGAAAGACTAATTAATTAATTAATTAGTTTAAATAACACGTTAATTTGAACATGAGGACTATAAGAAAGTAGTGGTGGTGTGTCCTTTTAATTATTCAAATGCCATGCGAATACATTCTTACTGTAAAGAATTCAAACAGTAGAAGTATACAGGGCACAATGTAGAAATCTCTTTAGTTTCACCTACTATATGTTAATACCCCCCTTCTTCCCCACAGAACTATTGTTAACAATTTGGAGGTTATCTTTTCCATGCATTTTCATTATAAATGTGAAATGAACATTTTTTTATGCAGCTTTTTTAAAAAAATCAGATCACTCCATCTATAGCTATCAACCTCTAGTTCTGTAATCTGCCATTTACTTAATGTCTTACAGATATTTCTGTCAGTACATACAGGTAATTCTACTTCATTCATTTCATTTCATCAGCTGCAAATACTGTATAATATAGATTCCATGGGTAGTACTTAAGTGAACACTCTTAAAAAAATATCTTTGTGTATAGCTATGGAAGGATTTCAATAGAAAGGAAACTGCTAAATCAAAGGGGATACATATTTAAAATGTTAAAATTTAAAATACAGGTAAATGGCCCTTCAAAAAATCTTTTGTTGTCAGTTTACGCTCCCATCAAGAGTATATGAAAGAGCCCTTTTCCTCACGTTTTCACTAAAACTGAATATTATCAATTTAATTATTAATAATCTGACAATGTAAAAAAGATCTTATTTTAATTTGAATTTTCTTTTCAATAGTGACAGTGAATATTTCTTCTTGTGCATATTATAAGTTTGTATGTATTCTGTGAATTGCCAGATCCAGTCTTTTGCCCATTTTCTTATGGTTCGGTAGAATTATTAATATGTAAGAGCCCTTCCTTTAGTGTAGATTTTAATTCTCTATCGAATATGTAAAGATTTTCACTGTCTGTGGGTATGTTTGGATTTTCATTAGAGTGTTGTTTACTGTACTAAAGTTTTAATATTTTATGATATCGGTTAATCTTTTCATTTGGGTTCTTTGGTATTTTATTTAAGAAAGCCTTCTCTGACCCCATATCGTAAAACTATACCCCTATATTTTGTCATTTCCTAATTTTGGTTTTTGTTTTGCTTTTACGTTAGCCCTATTAGAATACTCCTGAAATTTATTTCTCTGTTTGATATGAGTGGGGAAAAGGGCAATATACAGGTCTTTACTTTAAAGAATGAGACTTAAGGGGCTGGCCCCGTGGCCGAGTGGTTAAGTTCGCGCGCTCTGCTGCAGGCGGCCCAGTGTGTTTCGTTGGTTCGAATCCTGGGTGCGGACATGGCACTGCTCGTCAGACCACGCTGAGGCAGCGTCCCACATGCCACAACTAGAAGAACCCACAACGAATAATACACAACTATGTACCAGGGGGCTTTGGGGAGAAAAAGGAAAAAATAAAATCTTTTAAAAAAAAAAAAAAAAAAAAAAAAAGAATGAGACTTAAAATGTGCAGCATCCATTCTAGAGGAAAACTTGGTATTAGTATCTATCGGAAACCAAAAAAATGTAGTTTTTCCTTTTTTTAACAATTTCACTTCTAAGAATTTGTCTTAAGTATTTAATCATGGATGTGCATGAAGATTTAGTTGTTAGGATGTTTGTTACAGCATTGTTTCTAATATTTAAAAATTAGAAATAATCTAAATGCCCAGTAGTAGGAGCTTGTTTAAATTAGTCAGTGCAATACTGTGTTGTAGAAAAGTGTAATGACATAGATTGTTTTCATTGTAAATAGAAGAAGCAGGTTAAAAAACCTTCCCAGTTTTGTTCTAAAATTATAAATACGGGAGGGAGGGAAGCTCGTAGGATTTCTGCTAGGTTCTTTATTATATCTGGATGGTGGAATTAAGGGTAATGCTTCTTTTCTGCTTTGTATTTTTATGTTTCCTAATTTGTCTTTCATGAACATGTAACTTTTTTATTACAAAAGTAACTAAAATGATAAATTTATTTCCATTTAAATAAGTATTAAGTCTAGAAAAGATTATAGCACCTTAACAGATGAAAACCGTTAAAACATAGGGGTTTTTGTTTACTAAAAGGCCCTAACAAGCTTATTAATGTTTTGCCTCGTTTTTCTATTTTTCCATAGTTCAGATGATTGTTATAAATTACAGCAAGTTTCTATTTATTGGATAAGCTTAAATGTTTAATACTTTTGTCAATTACTTTTGCCCTAACGGAAATAGTAATTATTGTGAATGAACCTTTTGTAAAATTGGTGATGTTCTTAGTTTTTATTTCCACCAGCTTGATTGTCACTCCTTTTTCCTTCTGTACTATGTGCATTTAGAATCAGTATGTTATACAGGGTTATGTATATAAAAAGTATATATATTGAATTAATACAAGTGAACCATATATTAAGTTAATACTCTAACTTTAGGTTGGACACCACTGCATGAAGCTTGCAATGTTGGATATTATGATGTTGCTAAGATCCTTATAGCAGCTGGAGCAGATGTTAACACACAAGGATTAGATGATGACACTCCACTTCATGATTCTGCTAGTAGTGGGCACAGAGATGTAAGTATGATAGAAAAATCAACAATACACATTTCCGAAATATAGATTCAACCCAGAATAATTTAGTTTACTTCTTAGTCATATAATCTCGTGTCATATTTCACTCATTGCCTGATTAGCTCATCTATATTTTATTTTCTCTTTTTTCTACCTTCTGCTAATTCCTGTCATAATCAGGTTTAGTATTATCTTTTCATAAAAATCTGTTTAATTTGATAATTAATTGAACAGCTTGGCAAAATTTTTATTTCAAGGCCAGTCTGTCAGATGTAGTGGTTAAAGCAGATTTTACATATAATAAAAATTTTACAGTGTCATCCTGCCTATCTTTTTATTTTTTTTAGACTTGTTAATATTTAGTGATCCCTTTATACAAAACACCTATTCCTGCATTTTACCTGACATTATTTAATATATTCCAATGGCTTATGTGTATAATAATAAAAACATGATATTGTAATCAAACATGATTATATATGCTTACAAATTAATGGCATTTTTAAATATCATGTTTAATTTGTTTTGTTGTAGTAATATGAACCATGCTGAGTTTTACATTCCAGTACCATTTGGAATCTTGGGCGTGTTGATATCAAAGTTAAAACAGTCTTTGAGTAATGAAGCTCATGTTTTGAGTGTGTTTAATGCTTAATTCAGTTGCTGTAACCTGCCACAGCCAGAGCAAGTCAGCCTGGGCACTATTAGCAATGATTCTAAAGCAGGATTTTGTTTTTCAAATAAATAGGTTTTCTCTTTTACTTGTTACTTTTATCAAAGAATACTTTGCACATAGTTTAGAAAGTTGAAAATTACTACTCAGCTTATAAGGATAACTCCTGGCTCCTTCCCATCCCTCCCCACTTCCCAGTACCTTTAGCCAAAAACAGCTATTGTAGATGGTTTCTTCGAGTAGTTACCTCTATTTCTAACAAGATGCAAGCTATTTTGCTTTTCAATTTTTAGTTGCTATTTATTGACTTCCTGCAAAGGATTTTATTAAATATTGCTGCTGGAAGACTCACAGAGTATATACTGTAATTATATTTTCTTTTTTGGATTTTTGTTTATTACCTGGGTTCATACATTGCCTTGTTCTACTTTTTGTTATTTAGTGTTCTGTACAACTATTGTGGGGTTGTTCCTTACTCTCTGATACAACTATAAAATGCCTCTAAATAAGGTCAGACACATTGATCAGTTTACTATTTTTGAGGAATATCTGTGGGATTTCTCATATCCTTATATACAAAATAATTGTATCCTGCTCTAATCGGGAGTAATTGCTCTTTAGATCGGTAGCATAGGTGCTGTCCTGGGATATTCCTTACCATTAATCCCATGTGAGATTCTCACACTTGTCTCCATGAGATTTCTTTTCTGGGTGCCCGTCTTAATTCTCCAAGGATATTAAATGGTTTGTTCTACTTCCTCCGTGGTCAGAAATTTCCCAAAGATCCTTCATGTTATTGCTCTGTTTTGGTGTATTTTTCAAGTTAGAGATCTTCTGCCAACTTCTGTTCACTCATGTTTGAATGAAGCTCTAAAAAGCCTGATTGACAAGATGTGTAATGTACGGAGCTTGTTGATTAGTGGACTTCTCTGTAGTATGTTTGGAGGACAAGATGGCTGTTTTGTTAGAAGTGTCCTAAATGTCAGTATTTGTAGGTCCTTCCCTTGGGACAGATAGTTTCTCCAGAAAGAAATACTTTACTTTCCAGTCTGGGTGACATAAGAACGTTTTCCAGCATTCTAGAAGCCAAGCATAGGAAGAGTTTTGGTGTGACAGTGGTGAGGGGAGACTGCAAACTTATTCTATCTTACAGAAATTTTTATTTCATCCTCCTGACTTAAGTACCGCAAAATGGTTCTCTTCTGTGCTGATACCTAAACACAGAAACTTACTCTTATTTAAGAATAAATCTCTCTTCTTCAGAGATGGATAAGGTGCATTCAGCTGGCTGTGAGGCCTTGAGAAGAGAATCATAATCATTATAATTACTGTTTCCCTGGTATCTCTCAGAGACCTGTGAAAGTTTGAATAATTTCATGACCACCATATGCCAGGGCTATTAGTACTCCACATTATGGCTAACCAGCATGTAATTATAGCTTAAAAATCCTTTTTTAGAGTTTGCTCCTAGGACCACTCTCAGCAGCATCTGCTGTAGGTTGGGTACCCTGAGATTCTGAGACAGAAATTTGCAGATGATTGCAGAGATAGGAGGAGGGGAGACGTGATCTCTGAAACAGCACCTGTAAAGATGTGACAGCAGCAAGATAGGACAGAGGGAGAAGCTGAACTGTGATGCAGTTGTAACAAAGGCCTCAGGGCCTTTCTCTCAGGGAATTCCTGATACTGGGATGCTTTTCCAAGATATTCTGATTTAGGGCTAGGTCTTTGTGCCCCTATGTGGACCAGTTATTGGATGGTAGCTGCTGACAGCAAAGAGGCCTAACCCTTACGGGATGCTGCTCCCTTTGGCAGTGGCAATTCCTGGTGAAGAACTCAGCTGTAAGTTGTTAGCAAGCAATACTCTAAGCAGTTGGGGAAATAAGTATCTTGTTCCAGAAGAGAGGATCTGTGCAGTACACAATATCCACTATACACTTGGGCTAGAAGCTTCTGCACTGCACTGTTACCTGGCCCTATTGATCCGTTTTCACATACCTCTCAGCTCCAATCCACAGTATAGGCTCGGCTCATGGAAACACACACCATGTCTTCAACACTAGTGAACATACAGCCAGCCCTGGTGGTCGAATGGTTAAGATTTGGCGCTTTCACTACCAGGGGCTAGGTTTGTTTCGCAATCAGGGAACCACAACACCCATCTCTTGGTTGTCATACGGTCGCAGCTGTGTGTTGCTATGATGCTGATATGCCACCAGTGTTTCAGATACCAGCAGGGTCACCCATGATGGACAGGTTTCAGTGGAGCTTCCAGACTAAACAGACTAGGAAGAAGGACCTGGCCATTCACTTCCAAAAAAATGGGCCATGAAAACCCTATGAATGGCAGTGGAGCATTGTCTGCTAGGGCACTGGAAGGTGAGAGGATGGCACAAAAAGACCGGGCAGGGTTCTACTCTGCTGTACACAGGGTTGCTAGGAGTTGGATTTGACTTGATGGCACTAACTTGCAAATTGTTTCCATGACCACCCTCCCTCCTTCCTTTGATATCAGCAGCAAATCCAATCAACCTTTCACTCAGGTTTCTCCAGGCAAGAGTCAAACACTGGTGTATGTGAACTCCCAAACTCCAGACACTCAGGTAAAACTTTATTTTCATGGTGACCTCAAGCCTGAGTGCCTGTTATGTGGCATAAGGTCTGGAAATTCCCTTTAAAAATTTCCTTCCTTATACATTGTTTTCCTATTGAATAGACCAGTGATAGTGATGGAAGAAGAAGATTTGGTTATCTTTTGGCAAGTCTGGCAAATGTACACAGCATTTCTTTTCTTTTTCCTTTCTTTTTTTTTTTTTTTTTGAGGAAGATTAGCCCTAAGCTAGCATCTTCTGCCAATCCTCCTCTTTTTGCTGAGGGAGACTGGCCCTGAGCTAACATCCATGCCCATCTTCCTTTACTTTATATGTGGGACGCCTGCCACAGCACGGCTTGACAAGCAGTGCGTAGATCTGCACCTGGGATCCGAACCAGCGAACCCGGGGCTGCCAAAGCAGAACGTGCGAACTTAACTGCTATGCCACCGAGCTGGCCCCCACGCATTTCTTTTTAAACTGGATGAACACTACCATCATATTTAATATCTTGTTTTACTCTCAGTTCCATGAAATTAGCAATTACCTCTGCTTGAAACTCACTGCCCAAAATAACATTTTCTTTGAGGAGTATTTGAACAATCTGCATGGAAATGGACACAGGTCTTCTTTTACATCTTTATTGCAGGTGAAGATGTAATTGCTTATTGATCTAAACAACATTTGGAATTACTGAAATTTTTCATATTAAAAAAGACCTAGTAATGGAGTGTCACATGAATTATTTATCTGAGATTTTTGTACCTTTGTATTTTTAGGTAGTTGGATTTGTCTTTTTTGAGTCAATATACTTCAGTGAATACTTCCCAAAGTCAAATAACTTAATATGAAAAATGGCAATTAGATTCTATAGTAAGAAAAATACTCATATTCACAGAATAATATGATGACTGGAGCATGAAGCCAAATAGTAATAACTTATTTTTCATGATCATGTATTTTATTTGTGAATTACGTTACATTAACTTCTCACGGCAATGTTTGTGTGTTTTCACTATGAGACTAGAAATGTTCCAAATACTTTATATGTATGTATTCTTTTAATCATCACAATAAGCGAACAACTTTCTGGTGTCTCTTGTTAAAACTGTATGGCCTGTTAAATTCCAATACCCTCAACTTCTTGCAGAGCGTGGAGAAGCAATAACACAAGAGGTCCCCACTCCTCCAAGATACTCCCAAGTTTATTGAACTAGTGTGGGTCCAAATTAAGGGACTGAAAGGGATAAATCTGTGTCTTTTTAGGACAAAAATGATTCATTATTCTGGAAGAGTTGTTTTTCAATACAGTATCTCCACGCTCTGGTGAGTAAGGTATAAGACATGCTTTGTAATGTCCTAGATCGGATTTCGATATTATCTCATATGTTTCTACTGGAAAAATCCCCCTTTTTTTCCCCTCTCTCTAGCAGCAAACATTCTCTGCCTTATTTTCTTTTTTTGACACACAATAAAAAATTTTAGTGTCATGCTGCCTATCTTATTAAAAGGGCATTTTATTTTGATTGAGGAAAAAATGGAATTTAGAGTGAATATAGATGTGAATTCAGTTCTGGCCTGGCCGGTTTGCCAACTGTGTGATATTGAACACATTACTTTTCTTCTTCAAACCTCCATTTCCTTATCTTTAAGTTAAATAATACCTATCTGAAGAGGATATTTTGAAGGAAAAAAGACACTGCATGTAAACACACCTTGAAATCTAAAATGTTATAGAAATGTCAGAGGTGAAAGTTTAAAAAGCTATTTTTCAGATACACTCAGTATTTTAGAAACTAGAACTTGGAAATTAAAAATGCTGTTTTTCTCATTTATGTTTTTTATAAGATATTTTTCATGATTCTCAAAGAAGTTCTAATTTTGAACAAAAATATAGCCTGTAAATGTTATTTTTCCTAAACTGCTCCTTGCTTACCAATGGACCAGTCTTTTCTCCTCCTTTGGCAGTTTGTACATACCTGGATGATAGCACTTACTACATTATTTTTTACTGATCTACTTGTCTCTTTCCTGCAAAACACAGTGAATACCACACATACAGGCTTTTTGTATTGTTTTGTGTTAGAGACCCCTGGAACCACTTGCCACAGGAGAAGCACTTAATAAATTCTGCATGGATGCATGTGTAGGTACATGGATGGATGGATGGAGGGATAGATAACTGACTGAGGCTAAGGAGAATGCCAAAGACTTAATCCATAAGGCCTGACAAATATAGGGTATATTTATTTCCCTTTCCACTGAATTTATCAGAAACTGATTTTTTTTTCCTGTGATATTTTAAGTGTTATTCTTTTGGCCCTTTCTCTTTTTTTTAGTGCATTATTGAGAGTTTATCAAAGATAGTTTTTATTTAAATGTGATATATAAAGATTTCCTGATTTCTAAATGTAATGTTAAAGAATTATGCCTTGTGAGTAAGACATGTTTCTATGAATACAAGTTTCTAAATGTGCACATAGCCACAAAATATTTCTAGAAGCTGACCTTTGAGCTCATATACTTATAGGGACTCAAACACTATTTCTGGTCTCTTTCCAGAGGGAGACTGGCATGCTATTTTCAAGAGACCTTTGCTTTTCCTCCTACCAACATGCCTAGGATAGTAGGAGTCACAATTCAGAGCTATTGAGAGCTATTTTCTCCTTGTTCTTTTACTTGTGCCTGAGGAGGAGGAGGAGGGAACTGAGAGCCACCAAAAACTCTCATTTGTATATATCTGTACCATATATTATGAGTCACTACCAAAGAACTGGATTTCTTTCACTCATTAGTGCTCCTGACAACTTCAACCATCTATAAAACATTTCTGAGGTGGGAGAAGCAGAAAGACAGCAATTCTGTAGCCTGTTTTAAATTATTTAGAGTAAGAAGATTAGCATATCTTACTAAGAACCTAATCTTTAGCCTGCCTTTTGCAAGTGTATAATACTTCATGATATAGATTTTTATAATACTCTTATTCTAGTTCTGTTTTGGATATATACCTTTATTTTCTTCTTGTCTAATCATTTTCACTTACTTTGAATTTGTTGCCTGCTATGTTTTAAGCAACTTTAAGTTACTTTAACTCCTTTTTGGAATAATTAATCTATAAAGTGTTGATTATTTAGGTTACAGTTTTCGTAACATGTTTGAATGAACCACCTGTCCCTGACTCATCATAGGCATGTCATAAATATTTGTTGATTATTTCCTCATGGGTATAAAAAGCTTTCAGCAGTATCAAGATCCTTTATTCTGTTTTCTCATTCTAGAGTTCTAGCCTAAGGAAATAAGCTTAAAAATGGAAATTTTTCAACTTATGAAGATGTTCACTACAGTATTATTTATAGTAACTAAAAGTTTTTTACTTCGGTTACCTTCTCAAACCCCTGAAATGATAGTAAAGGGAGATTTTAAAGGACAGAGACCCACAAGGACAAAGAACAGAAGAGACAAGAAAATCAACATTTTGGCAAATGGAAATTAGAGGAATGAGTGGTTACTGACCTAAAATAAGGGTTTGGCAGACTTTTTCTGGAAAGGGCCAAATAGTAAATATTTTAGATTTTGCAAGCCACATGCTTCCTCCGCCACCCCCTCTTCCCTCTTCCTGCTCCTCTGTACTTCTCGTTTACTAATCCTTTTTAAAGTATTTTTTTTTAAATATGTAAACTATTCTTAGTTGGCAGGCCAGATTTGGCCTACAGACCAAATTTGCCAACCCCTGATTTAGAAGATCCAAGAAAATTGAAACCAAAGCCATTCCAACTCCTAGAAAAACTAAAGCTCAGGAATTGATGGCACTGGGTACTTCCGGAAGTGCCTCTTAAGACAGGACTGAAACAAGAGGATTGGATCAGTCTTTTTGACCTTCATATCCCCTTCTGACTCTACACATCCAGATGACTGCACTTTTCCCAGCCTGGCAGATGATTGGAGGTTTGTTTCCTGGCAAGTGTAAATCATATATTCTGGACTGCCAGACTGCCAGAATAGTTGAGAGTAAGGATTGAGTGTAAGTTAATTAAGTAAAACATATAGAACATTAAGACTCCAGCTTCCTATCAGCAACCAGGATGCTGACAGTAAGGCTTAGAGTTCTAGCCAAGAGTTGAAAGATTTCTCCACAGGAAATTGAACTAGCCAAGGTTGGGAGGATGAGGGAGTGGGCATCTGATGAAGTGGCCTAGTCATATCGCACTAGCATGAAGTCCATCTGTCAACTAGTCCTACCCATGCTACAAAGCTAAGTCTTTTAGTGCCTTGCCCTTAATGTAGACAGCCAATGATCAGTCACCTGACATTTGAGGAAAGTCTCTAATGTGGAAAGCAAAGACCAAAACAAGTAAATAGAAAAGTAGGAACTTGGAAAATACAATAATGCCAGGAGGAACTTCAAAAAAACCACTGACTTTGCCAAAGAGATGAGTTTATTGTCGCCATGAAACAACTGGATGCATTAAACAAGGAACAGTCAAGAAATTTTAAAAAGCTCTTGAAAATTAATAATATGGTAGCATAAATGAAAAAATGGAGTATTGAGGGTTAAAGTTGAGGAAATCTAGAAACTAGGAAACAGAAAGACAAAGATGGAGGAGGGGAAATTCAGAAAAAGAAGATTAATTTACGAGATCCAATATCTTAACAAGAGTTCTTAGAAGACAGAACAGTGAAAACAAAAAGGACATTATCAAATAAATAAAACTAGAAATTTTCCCAGAACTGAGGGAACATGGGGTTTCAGATTGAAAGGGCAATTGAGTGCTCAGGTCAATGGATATAAAAAGACCAGGACAAAGATACGTTATCCTGGAATTTCAGAACAATGGGAGCAAAGAATGTCCTCAGGCTTAGAGAGAGAAAAGCAAGTTTCATAAAGGTAGAAAATCAGAATGGCATCAGACTTTCAGTAACAACACTAGAAGCTAGAAGATAATGGAGTGATGCCTTCAAAATTGGAGAGAAAATTATTCTATATCTAGGCTAAGTATTAATCCAGTGAGGATAGGATAAAAATATTTTCTGACATGTAAACATTTCAAAATACTTACTTTACTCTTTCTCAGGAATCTCCTGGAGTTGATGATTCAACAAAATGAGGGAGTAAACCAAGAAAGAAGATAAGATCTATATAATCCAACATAAAATTGAGAAGAAGGGTGTTTCTGGGATGGTAGGATTAAGGGAGATGCCAAGATGACAACTAGGAAGCAAATCTGGAGAGCCACCAACCATTTTAGAGCAAGTTAGAAGGTCTGGAGAAAGGAGTTTCTAACCAAAAAGAATGATAGTATATTAAATTGAAGAGATCTGTACTTGTAGCAGAAAAGGGGGTGAATTAAAGGTGACTATGTAGAAAACTAAGCAAATGAAAAATCAGGATAACTTCATGGGGGAAAATAAAATTGCATAAGAATGGAAATTTAGTCATAGTGTACTACTTGGCTCAACATTTACATTAATCATAATAATGCATACAAAAAAATAATATAACTCTATTGGAAAATTAGGAGGGAGGGAGGTGTGTGTGTATGGGAGGAGAGTTGGGGAAAGAGTGCTGAATCCATGTCTTCCATTGTAAGACTGTAGACAGTGCCTAAAACTGAAAAATATAGAAGCAAGAGGCTAAGTATGTTGCTTGGAGATAAGTGTCAGGGACAGTTGTTCTTCAGCAGCAGCCTTGAAAAGCTAGTTGATCTTTTAAAATCATAAGCATGTATAATTTGATAAAAAGTAGTAACCAAAATGAAGAATAAGCTATTAACAGTTGGAATCATGAGTAGTTTTTCTTCACACATTCTTTTACATTTCAAATTTTCCACATCAATAGCTGCTGCTTTCATAGTCTAGAAAAAATTTTTCATTATTTAATTCACTATGAATCTTCCATTATTCTTAAATACTTTCATTTGTTAGAAATTCCTACTTTACAGAATCTTGTTTAATATTGTTTCTTTGAAAAGACATGATATATTTTCTAAGTACCAGAAAATGTCATAGTTATGTGTTGGAAATACAAAGACAAATAAAGACTTGATCCCACATGAAGTTTATGGTCTAGAATAAGGGGAGCAATATGTTAATAAATTATAGTATATATTTACGTATGATAGAACACACTAAGGTCAATGGAATTGGAAGCTCAAAACAAGAGATGGTAAGGAAGCAGAATTAATAGCACTTGGCCACCTATTAGATGTAGAGTCTAAGTGAAAAACAAGTGTCAGTGATGACTCCCAGCTTTTTGTCTTCAATGACTGGGTATATTTTGCTGCCAGTCACTGAGAAGTGAAATAGATAGAAGATAAGGGTGTAAGTTTAATGAACTCTGTTTGGGACCTATTGGTTTCAGCTGTTCTACTGAAATAAAAATATATTGAGTTGCATATATCCAGTGAACATTTGGATGTTTGGGTTTGGAGCTCAAGAGAGAAGGCTGAGAAAGCAAGAAAATGAGAATGAATGAATGGATTGCATAATTGTCATCACATTCACACAGTCGAGTGAGTGAGATCTCCAAAGAGATGATGTAGACTAGAGCATGAGACAGTGAATCAAGGATAGAGCTCTAGGGAAACAATCATTGGCTTAGATCTTTACAGATCTTAGAAGACCTATTTCATAGGACTGAGAATAGCATAATTTTAAGTAGAAAAGTCAAGGGCCAATAAAAAGGTCAAGGCTGCAGGGGTTAAACATCTTTTCAGGAGCTTGACTGTAAAGGAAAGAAGAGAGTGAGCTAGAGGAGGGGAGTGTAAGTTTGAACAGTTTTTTGTTTTATCTGTTTCATGTCTTAAGGTGAAAGAGACGTGAACTGGAGAGATGGGCTTCTAGAAAGGAGCCAGTCAAAAAGAAGTTAAAAATATAGAAAGGAAAAGGATAAGAAGCAACAAAGAAAAGAAATGGAACAACTAACCAGGCAGATCCTAGTTTTGTGGAGCCCAAAGCTTACAAAATTTGGTGGGGGAGGGAAAAAAAAAAAAATTTGGTGGGGGAGGAGAGGGTTTCTTTAAGAAAAATTTCAAAGCAATGAATACAAAATTAGATATAGGGCCTTGTAAGGAGACCATGAAAGTGAGAACCTTGAAATTTAAGCCTTGTTAGTTCTAAGTAAATCTGTGTCAGTTAATGTTAGTTTAAATTCCTGGGAGACGGGGAAAAGAACAAGACTAAGAGCCCTCGTCATGATACTAGCCTTAAACAGAAGGGAAATGCTTCTTTTTGAGACTCCCTCTAGAATACACATTCCAAGAGGCCAGGGAGCTTGTTATTCTTGTTCACTGATTTATCTGCAAAACTTGGAGCAGTACATATTAGTAGGTAATAAATATTTGTTGAATGATGAAACACAAAGAAAAATGATAAGATTTAGTGCTAAAATAGCCCAGCTTAAATTTTAAGGAGGAAATTTCTTTGTAGTAGATAAGGTCATCAGATGCAGGGTGATGGCAATGAAGATGGAACTTGAAGAGAGTAATCATGATTTAGAATAGTCACTATGAGGATTGGAGGCAGAGTAGATCAGATAGAAGGATATTATGAGTGCTATCAAGAGAATAGTTGAAATGATACAGTCTATGAAGGGACTAAATCTTCCTGTTATTTAATGTTGCAGATAGTGAAACTGTTACTTCGTCATGGTGGAAATCCATTTCAAGCTAATAAACACGGGGAGCGCCCAGTGGATGTAGCAGAAACAGAGGAATTGGAATTGCTGCTAAAAAGAGAGGTGCCTTTATCTGATGATGATGAAAGTTACACAGGTTCGTTTCATATAATCTACATTCAACTCTTTGTTTGACATGAAATTTAGTAGAACATTTTACTTCTACTTTATAACACGTAAAATGTTTGAGTACCTTAGAATAATGCTAGCCAGCTTTTAAGATTTGTGGATTTAGAAACCTAGGTATTTGCTACATATTCTCTGTATAAATGGAGTTATAATGCTATTGCCCTATTTCCATGATTTTTTCCCCACAAATTGCTGATATTACATTGCAGCCTACTGCAGAATCTCTCCCCATTAATACCTCCACTGCTGCTATGGTGACTTCTTTTCATTCTTTTATGAATTAGAGAGCTACTAACCAAGCTCTTCCTGTCTTTTCCCGGTATTACTGAGTCGTCTCTGCATTTTTACTTTTGTGATATAGGTGGTTGAACTCTGGTCATTGTTGCAAGGTAGGGGCACAGTTTTACGAATACAATTTCAAAAAGGAAAGATCCACAAGAATATTTCAGAAAACTTTTGGCATGCTTAGAGTTTTTTTAAGAAAACCCAAACAATTAAAAATATAACAGAAAAAACCTTCCTTTATTGAAGAAAGTCTTTTGTCTACAGATTGGAAGCGTTCACCATGTTTCAGGCAAAAATCAATGAAAAAGAATTTAATAAGTCTCATAACTAGCCATATCCTCACAGAATTTTAAAGAATTTCTATAAGCAATTAGGTAATACTACTTTTTTGTTGTTATATGTAAGGTAATAATAATCAAACCATACTTATTTAATCTCAGCCATTGCCAGAAGACAATAGGAGAACGTCTATAGTTTTGAGGCAGAAAGATCTACTCTTTACTTTTTTTTTTTCTTTTATTGAGTTATAATTGACATATAACACTAGTGTCAGGTGTACAGAATAATGATTTGATATTTGTATTCATTGTAAAATGATCACTCCAATAAGTCTGGTTAACATTTATCACCATACATAGTTACAAAAACTTTTTTTCGTTGTGATGAGGACTTTCGAGATGTACTCTCTTAGCAACTTTCAAATACAGTATTATTAACTGTAGTCATCATGTCATCATTATGACACAGTCATCTTGATGCAGTCATCATGATGGACATTACATCCCCATGACTTATTTTATAACTGGAAGATCATACCTTTTGACCCCCTTCACCCATTTCACCCACCTCCTAACCCCTACTTCTGGCAACCATCAATCTATTCTCTATATCTCTGAACTTAGTCTTTGTTTTTAGATTCTACATAGAAATGACATCATATGGTATTTGTATTTCTTTCTCTGTCCGACTAATTTCACTTAGCATAATGCCCTCAAGTTCCATCCGTATTGTCACAAATGGCAAGATTTCCTTCTTTTTATGGCTGAATAGTATTCCACTTTGTGTGTGTGTGTGTGTGTGTGTGTGTGTGTGTGTGTGTGTGTGTACACATACCACATTTTCTTTATCCATTCATCCCTCAGTGGACACTTAGATTGTTTCCATATCTTAGCTATTGTAAATAATGCTACAATGAACATAGGAGTACACATATCTTTTCAAATTAGTGTTTTCATTTTCTTTGGATAAATACCTAGAAGTGGAATTGTTGGATCATATGGTAATTCTCTTTTTAATTTTTTAAGTCACTTCCGTACTGTTTTCCATAGCGGCTGCACCAATTTACATTGCCACCAACAGTGCACAAGGGTTCCCTTTTCTCTACATCCTCACCAATACTTATTATGTGTTGTCTTTTTGATAATAGCCATTCTAACAGGTGTGAGGTGATACCTCATTGTGGTTTTGATTTGCAGTCCCTGATGATTAGTGACGTTGAGTATCTTTTCATGTACATGTTGGCCATCCATATGTCTTCCTTGGAAAAATGTCTATTCAGATCCTCTGCCTGTTTTTACATCAGATTGTCTGTCTACTGTTGAGTTGTATCACTTCTTTATATATTTTGGATATTAACCCCTTACAAGATATATGGTTTGCAAATATTTTCTTTCGTTAAGTAGGTTGCCTTTTCATTTTGTTGATGATTTCCTTTGCTGCGCAGAAGTTAAAATCTCAATATTTTATTATGAAAATGTCTAAACATACAGCAAAGTTCAAGGAATTTTAGAGTGAGCACCCTGTAGTCACCAGCTACATTTTACAGTTGTTAATTTTTTGCTATATTTCCTTTATTATATTATCAAATATCTATCTATCTGTCCATCCATCTACCCATCAATCCATCTTATTTTTTAATGCATTTCAAAACAAGTTGTGAACATTTCTAAATACTTTAGCATGCATTTCATTAATCAGAGTTCAGTTTTTGTATATGAGTATTTTAGGTAATATTTACATTTGTGAAAGTAACAATTCTTTATTTAATATAACATTCTTTGAGTATGAGAAACACATAGACCTGTATAAGCCAGGCTTATCAAGAAACAGAATATCTCCATCACTCCAAAAAGTTCCTTATGCCCCTTCCTAGTCAGTCCCTTCCCCTACCTGATCACTTACACCCTTCATGGTAAAGATGATTAGGCAAGAGTCACTAATAGCTGATAAATCTAGGGGGAATTTTTTGATGAAGAGCAGGATATTTACATGAAAGGAGGGAAAAAACCCAGTGATTATATGGTAGAGAAATCTAGCAACACCTGAACTGTATGATCAAAATTAACATCATCAAAGGAGGGACAGATATACATCATGTGCTTCCAGATGTGATACCATGAGAAGGATATAACATCGCTTTTATAGCATTCTGGCTAAGAATGCATAATCATGAAGAATGTTCCTTTTTGAATGCCAATGTCATAGAAGATTAAGAAATGTCAGTGTTATGAAATATCAGTAAAGGCAGTATGTTCCAGACTATCTAAAGAGGTAATAATTAAAGGCAATACCTGATCCTAGCCTGGATTCTGTACTAGAGGGGAAAAATGATTATAAAGGACATTTTTAGATCATTTAACTAGGAATATGGACAGTAGATTAGTGTTTATCAATGTAAATTTATGAAGTTGACAACTATACTGTGGCAACAAGAAAATATCCTTATGTCTTAGGAAATAGGCACTGATGTCAAAGGGATAAAGAGCCATGATGTTTGTAATTTACCTTCATATAGTTCAGGGAAAAAAATGTATATATACACACATGTATATAGAGAGAGCACATTATCAAACAAGAGTAAAACATTAACAATAGGCAAATCTGGGTAAAGGATATATGGTGTTTAATATTTTTTATTTTTCTAACTTTTTGTGAGTGAAATTATTTCCAAAGAAAACTTAAAATATTTACAAATACATAAAATTTCCTTGTTTTGTTCAGTGAGAAAGATCTAAAAGCAACAACTAAGACAGTAACGCTAATCATTCCTAGTGCCTGGATTATAATCTTGAAATATTTTTCTATTAAAAGAAAACCAAGTCTTCTTGGAAAAAACAGATGATTCTGAGTCTGGGGCAGGAAATATATAATATGAGCTTGCATTGCATATTTTAGGGAAGCTGTTAAAGACTAATATAAGGTCTTGTTAAAAGGCCTTATCAGAGAACCAGTTTATTATCTTAAGGATTAGGCAAAAAAGAGAAAAAATCGTTTATCTTCCCTTTCCTATATGAACTCCATCATTGGGTAACCTCGTTATAGGTAAGGAGAAGTGTTTTCTTATAAAATTAATCCAGCTAAAAGAATGCAAAAAAAAATCGGCCATTTTGCAACTCCCAATTAGTTAATACATCCAAGCATTGAGTATCAACAGTTGCTAACATTAAATAAAAAATGAGCAAGAAAGAAAACATTACATGCCCCCTGATGAAAGAATACCCTACACTGCCACTCCTCAGGATGCAGCTGCCATTTGCGGGAACCACCAAAGTCAGGGAAACATAGTGAACTGCACCAAGAAAAATCCAAACTGTGGGAACGCAAACTGTTGTGCTTCTTCAACAGGTAAATTGCATGGAAATGAAAATGAAGAAGCTGTAGAAAAAAATAAAAATGACTTAAAAGCATATCAAACTTTAAAAAATGAGCAAGACTAAGAAGTTAAGCATGTATTTAATAGGTGATTTATACTTGTTTGGGGTAATTTTGTACAAAACTCAGTTAAGATAAATGGCACATATAAGATGCAGGATATTGATTTTTTTTTTTTTAATACTAAGAAATTCTGAAGATGATGTGTTGGGGGAAAACCTGATAGGTTTTCAATAGTTTTGAGAAGGGACCAGCAGTAGTGAGAGTTTCTGTATTTCACTTAGGAAATGGTCAGGGCTTCCACTAATTATAACCCATCCAAAAGTGGCGCTGTTTATAGGAAGAGGAGACAAGGGGGGTGAATAAAGAGAGAAAAATATAATTTAAAGCATTGACAGCAGTATTTGGTGATAGTAATGTTCATGAATAGAGCTAAAACTATAGGCGAAATTATAAAGCTGGCAACTTTCCTTTCAGTATCTATTTTCACCTCTTCTCACCCTCCAGTAAATGTAAATGCCTTAAGTGTTTGGTACATAGACATTGCTCAATAAATATTTGTTGAATTGGTGAGGAGGGGTTACTGTCCCTTAGGAGTTATGCCAGGACTCTCCAACCCCCATGAGTCCAAGGAACAGCTGAACCTGTAGGCCAGGGTCATCCATTACTGAGACTAAGGAAGTTTGAGAAGACGTAGAGTCAAGCAGCTGGCTTCCTCCTGGTGCTTCAGCTGCTAACTGGCAGTCACAGGAGTGAATGCGCTTTACTGTCCACCACGTGCAGGAGAGCTGCCTCTTGGACTACTCCAACATTGGGTTGCAGTGAACTAATGAAGAACGACAACCCTCCAAGGTTACCTAGAAATCTGAGAGAACATTTTGAACAAATAGAATGTTAACTCAGCTAAACAAAACTACTAGAGGAAACAGATAACTTCAACAACAACAAAAATGAGCACTTAAGAAAGTTCAAGTATGGCACAAAAAGACTTTTTGAAGCTAATGATCACTGTTTGGACTTAAATTATTAGACTGGAAAATCAAGTAAAATAAGTCGTCACAAAACAGCAAAAATACAAAGAGAAAGAATCCTTTAAGAAAAGATAAAAGACAGGGAATAGATCTATGAGACCTAACAGATCTAACATGTGAATAATAATTGTTTATGGGAATTTAAAAGGGGGGAAAATGAAACAGGTGGAAGATAGTCCATAATTATACAAAAGAAGAAAATTTTCTTGAGCTGAAGAAAACCTGAATCTATCAGTTATAAAGTTCATTGAGCTCCAGGTAGATTGATGAAGACACACACATACACCCCTAGACATATATTGGTCAGATTTTTAGTTCTGAATGTAACAGATTACCTACAAGGAAGTATTGTCACGTTGGCATTGGACTTGTAACTTGCAACAGTGGAAGATAGACTACTGAGAGACAAGTGCCTACAACATGACAATCCTGTACCTAAGCAAGGTATTAGTCTCCTGTCAGGATGAAAGAAAGATAATTATAGACATTTAAGGATTTAAAAGGTATATCGGGGGCTGGCCCCATGGCCGAATAGTTAAGTTGGTGCGCTCCGCTGCGGCGGCTGAGGGTTTTGTTGGTTCAGATCCTGGGCGCAGACAGGGCACCGCTCATCAAGCCATGCTGAGGCAGCATCCCATGAGCCACAACTAGAAGGACCCACAACTAAAATATACAACTGTGTACTGGGGGGATTTGGGGAGAAAAAGCAGAAAGAAAAACATATATCAAAATGTATATTTTCTTACATTTTTTAAAAGAAATAATAGAAAAATAAACTAACAACTTATAAAAGTGGTTACCTAATAGGAGAAGGAATAAAAAGGGAGGTATATGAATTGTACAGTCTTTTTTGAAGAACAGTCTGGCAGCAGCTAACAAAATACAAAAGCTCTTTATTATGGATACATACTGTGAAATATTTCTGGATGAAATAATGATGAATGGGATGTGCTTCAAAATGATACAGGGGTAGGGTGAATAGGGGTATGGACTTGCTGAAGATTGATGGCTGTTAGAACTGAGTGATGGGTACATCGGCATTCGGTGTAATATTCTGTCTACTTTTGTGTAAGTTCAAAATTTACCATTATAAAAATGTTTTTAAAAATACCCATGCTCTTTGATCTAGCAGTGACACTTCTGCAAATATCCCATGTTTATTACAGCACTGTTTTTAGTGGCAAAAGAAAAATGTATAGTTATACAGGGGATTGCTTGCATAAATCAAGGTATATGGCCACACCATGGACTATTGTACAGCCATGAAGAAGGGTGTCTTAAAGCTGTACTAGTTACTTGGAGAGATTTTCATAAGATATAGTTGAGTTAGAAAAATCAAGATGAATATTCATAATATCTCATTTTTATAAAATGAGCAATCTTTTAAAAACCTATATGTTTGTATATGTATGTATTTGTATAAAATGTTATAAGCATGGAGCAAAATCTAGAAGGATGTATACCAGGCTGTTAATGAGGCTGTGTTGAAGGGCGAGTGGCAGAGGAGGGATTGAATTGGGTAGAAGGCAGAAAGGTAGAACTGGACCAGTCGTGTGATGTTATTTTTGTATACAAGACTCAACAAAATCTTCTTTTACCCTACCACCCTGTTTGTTTAGTCCTTTATGCCCTTCCCTTCACAACTAAGCTTCTTAAAGTGCACTCCATTGAATCGGTGTTTACTAACATCACACATGATCTTCTAACTGCCAGATGTATTAACCATCTTTACAATGTCTCTGTAGAATTTGACATTGTTAACCGCGTTCTTCCTAATGTTCTCTTGTCTTGGTTTCTGGGACATAGTTCTCTCCTGGCTTTCACCCAGCTTCCCAGACTGTTCCTTCTCAGTTTCCTTCTAGAATCTCATCTTTACTTCTTCCTCATTCCCTTCACATAGACCCCTGTGCTGGTTTTTCCAAAGATTTTACTTTCTCATGAGAGAAGATTTTACCCTCTTCCCATGCCACATAGTCTCCCAAATAAAGTTCACCCACACTCACAGTTTTAACTACTATCTATATGGTAAGACCTTCCAAAAAGCTCTTTGTTCCATACCTTTCTCTTAAGCTTAAAACCTATATATTTAGCTGCCCTCTGGATATTACCACTTAGAATTCCCAGAGAAATCAGTGTGCCTGAATGGAACTTCTTTTTTCCCCATTTACACTCCTCTTCTTGTTTTTTTCTACCTCAGTTAATGGTGACGTCATTCAGCTATATATACATAAATATGTCATATACTTGGTAGTCATCCTAAACTCCTTTTCCTCCAGCTCAGTTATTCAACAACTATTTTTAAGCCCTCATTATGTGTTAGGCATTGTTTAAGCACTGGGGATACAGCTGATTAAGAAAATGGAGATACTAACACAATCATTGGCTAAATCCTGTCAATATCTACTTTCAAAATATTTATAAATCCATCTACCAGTTAGAAGCTGAAAGTCATTTGAACATCTTTGTGCTGTGTGGGATCAGGATTATAATAGCTGAAATTACATTGGCTTCCCTAAGAAAATAAGATTTGGAAAATAGGAATTTTTTATCTGGTATGTTAATTCTGAAATTTTAGTCTCTTTAGAAAACAGTAGCTGTGAAAAGCAGCTTTTGTTATAAAACTTTCTATTAGAAAGAAGTACCACAACTTTGCATTAGAAAGAAGTGCTGCAACACATTTTTCCCATGGAAGAAGGAAGGTATCTTGTTTGAACTTACATGTTTAATTAGAGTGGAACACATCTTCTAGAACCTTTTTTAATTTTCACTGGTTTTGATTGTTTCCTGTGTTCATCAGCTCTGTATTGATTTTTCAGAATATTTATTTTCCACATGGTGAATGTCCCTGAATTATTGCTTGATCAAAGTCCCTCAAGGAATGTTGCAAAAATCATCAGTAAGTATCATACAGAGATTTTGGAGTTGCTGAAAAAGACTGATGAAAAATACCCAATTTATTGCTTAATTTACAGGAGGTCCTTGTTAGACTTAACTTTGTTAAACTTCATTTAATCAAATTCAGAATGTATTAATACTTAGTTGAGAATTAATTTAACTGCCCATAGACATTTATATTTGTAAAGCCTGATAGCATTGTTACCCATCTGGTATATTGTGTCATCCATGTGACAGATACACTTTAAGTGTTACAAAGTTAGAGAATATAACCAGGACTCTGAATTTCAGAACTTAATAAATTTGGAGTAAAATAAAAGGATGTTATATATGCAACATTTTAAATACAGTTTATTCCATTAGGCATTGTGCTTTATGATAGTGGTACTCAGAATAGCTATTCCACAAACTGTTACTGGTTCTCAGGACAAGGAGTTTGTGCCAGAATATAAATCGGCGCACTACTTCCTTCATCAAAAAGGAAAAAATGCTATGAAAAAAAATCAGCTGAACTAAACAGTGTGCTAGTGACATAATTTATTTAAGTTTTTGATACAAGCTGCTTATTTTGTCATGGATTAGTAATAAACAGTTTGCAGTTTGGCCTCAGTTCACGGACAACACTGAGTATTTTTATGTCGTACATATCAGATATTTATGGTATTTTTGCAGAAATACGTGTCCTGCTTAGTACAGCTTATTTGTATACAAATGTGTGGCACTTTTAAGTTTGCATAATTCTTGAGTCTGGTTTTTTTTTACCCCCTAACTTCTTCCCTTTTCCCATGGTCTTATTCCACATTACTTTCCTATACAGAAATTCTATGTCATAATGGTGTTTGCTACAAATAATTGCTTCCTGCTATTCTGCTGAGAATTTAGTCATATTCAGAGAGCCAGATCATGCTCATAAAACATAATTATGGTACTGGAGAAGGGGGTAACTCCGTCACATAGTGTCCCCCCCATACTTTCTGACACTCATTAATTGCCAAAGTGGAGATTCTGTTACAAGTTTGCAGACACTGATTTTATTACTTAAATAGAGTGCCCAGTGGGCAAACTTAAAAATGCTAGTCATTGTCAAAAAGAATTATGTCTTCACCTTTTTCTAATCTTACTTTGACTGCCAGTAATCTGGCTTTGTTTATTAAGCAGCTGCTATAAACTTTCCTAACTTGCATACTTCAGCTTACACAAGGAAACGCTCCATCATAATAAACAGATGAGCTAGTTTTAGAGTCTACTGCAGAACAGATTAGGAGACTTTTAAAAAGACAGTGATATATTGTTACCCACTGGTGTTCACTGAGTGCATTTCTGTGTCATAAAATACACAAAATGACCAGTATTTTGAAGCCTTATTTTTCTTAATGTTAAAATACTAAATTGTAACTATTCCAAATATATTGTCATAATTTGTGAAACTCATTTCCTCAGTTTTATATTTTAGGAGCTATGAAAATAGAACTATTGATACGTGCTTATATGGAATTATAACAGTTAATAAATCAAGAGATCAAATAAACAATTATTTAAGTCAAAATAAACCAGAAATTTTTATTAAATGGATTTTGTGATATTAACAATTTAACCATAAGTAGGAAGAAGAAACACCTTAGAAAGTTTTTAAGCAAATCTTTTAACCTTACAAGTATGAAGACTATGGGAAGAAGTTACATGGGGTGTTTTTAGGGTATCAAAATATATATTAGCATATTTGATCATTAGGAATTTAGACTTGATAGAGCATTTTATAGGGTAAAGAAGTTTGCATACTACTTTACCTGAAATTAATAATTCCTCCGTTTAACACATAAAGAATATTTTATCTTCTTGCTTTCTAAATGACATTTTAAAATCACTTCCAGTATATGCATTAGGTAATGGGTTAAGCCAGTATGGAAAATTGTAATCCTTTTATAACCCAAGAACCTTATTTTACTTAACCAGGACTGTTAACACCGTCTTTGATTAAATCTATTTCTGAAGTGGTTGAGTGGCAGCAAGCACTATGTTTGGTGTTTGGCACCCTTTATCTTTCACATATCCTTGTGGTATCAGTGCTTAGAAGAAATGAAAAAGGCACTTAGGTGCCCATCATGTGCAGAGGGCTGAGCATACAGCACAACAGGCAATGAGGCATTCTTTTATTTAGTGACCAATTAAAAGAAATTCCGTCATGATGTTTTCCATGCTCTGCTTTGTGACATACATGGTGCACTTTACACACAGAGTTCGAAATTTTAATTTTTCAAACTTTTTCCTAAATACCTGAATCTTAAACAAACAAAACTTCTACAGTTCTCTTACTTAAAAATCAGTACTTTTAAATCAATACAGATTTTATCATGTGTTGTATGTGTACTAATTATATCAACTTAGTTCCAAAGTGTAAGAATTTTTAAGTCTTGGTGGAGTGTTTTTTAAAGAAAAATATATATGTCAAGTTTGTTAAGTGAAGAAAAGGAAAAGACGTTATGAATACCTAAATTACCATATGCTGTAAACATTTGACTTATATATCAGAAAAATAAATGGGAAGTTGTGGTTGCAACTGAGATGTTCTTTGGATGTCTGCAAATGACTATATTATCAGTCTTTAAATGTTCTGTTACATAAAATATTCTGCTAAGTATCTCTCTTTGAAGTTCATGTAAATATAGTAGTCAAGAAGTTTCCAAGTGTTTTTGCCCAAAATATATAAAATTGTTTATTGAAAATACCAAAACTAATAGATTTTTTTATAAAAATATATTAGCTTGATGATTTTCCTTAAAAATTGAATTTCTATCAGTGCCTAGCAACTTAAAGTGAGTCTGTCACATAATTATAGTAGTTGAGATATTGCTGAATATTTAAGACTAAAATTCTAAAGGGTACATTTGGGCAGAACCCTTAAAAAAAAAGACCTTTGACTTAAAAATATTAATTATATTTGCATACATTTAAATGAATTCAGCCTTAGCTATATCATCCTTTCTGTAGAAACATGTTTTATCTAGTCATGGTTAAAGGGACCTCCATGTAATATGATGAAATAGCTGAGACTGGGTGATTTTGTCAGTTTCCTTTAGTGACATCAAAATTTTTGTAGTGATACCAGTCATGTTTTCAGAGGGAAAAAAATGTTGATTAATTTGTACTTTATAGAATCAGTTTCTGTATTACTGACATTTTAGGAGAAAGGCAATGTGTAACTACTTGAAGGGTATCTGAGTGCTGTGGTACTTGATTTTACTTCTTATGTAGATTTTGCTTTTAAACTTAGTATTTTCAACTGTTGATTATATTCTCTTCCCTCCCCAGCTCACCCCTAAACTCAACTGTAATGGTCTTACTTATATCTATTACTATAGAAATACACTGAAAATATGTTCTCATGTGGCATACTTATTTCCAAAAAGATGTATGACTACTTTTCTCCTATAAAGTAGAATTAGAATATCTAACCTTTACTTAGGAAAATAGAGGTTTAGAAATGGAGAGTTAGAATAGACTATATAAAATTACCTGGTATTTTATTTTCCTGTCTACAAACTACATTTTTCAATTAATTTAGGGATATGAAAGCTGTAAAGATTTGTTTCTTTAAATGCCAGGTGTAGGGGCTGGCCCGGTGGTGCAGCGGTTAAGTGTGCACGTTCTGCTTCTGGTGGCCCGGGGTTCGCCAGTTCGATCCCAGGTGCGGATATGGCACTGCTTGGCAAGCCATGCTGTGGTAGGCGTCCCACATATAAAGTAGAGGAAGATGGGCACGGATGTTAGCTCAGGGCCAGGCTTCCTCAGCAAAAAAGAAGAGGACTGGCAGTAGTTAGCTCAGGGCTAATCTTCCTCAAAAAAAAAAAAAATTTAAATGCCAGGTGTATTTTTCTAATGTTACTTCTTTGGCTAGGTAACATAAATAAGTTATAGTTATATCATTAATTCTTAAATATATTGTGGTTAGTGAGCTATTGCAGAGCAAAGGAACAGCCCAAAATAGGCATAAGAGAGGCCTGCAACAGTTGTGAAATATCCTCGTAGTAAAGCCCCAGAGACTCTCTGAAACTCAGAGTCAGCTTGTTCAGGAAACAGTCTCAGCAGAAGACTGCAATTAGAGAGCAGCACAGATCACTACAAACGGGCCTCTCACTCACGAAACTGCTGCAGAAATGAGTTCTCCCTTTATCAGTATGAAAAGGAATCCAAAGATTTGAGGAAAACCAACTGAATGAAAGAGGAAAGAGGCCAAGATGAACAAACAGAACAATGGATCCTGGAAAATAGAAATAATAGAGGAAGCAGAAGGGTAAGTTCTACTGAGTATTCCTGGAGATTCTTGGAGGTCAGTTGATCCACTAACTATAACAACAAAAGGCTACTGTGAAAAAGTAGACTTGGAAAGTCCTTTGAATTCAAAATATTTATCATTACTGAAAATAAATATTCTACAGGCCTAAAGGATAGACTGGACATTGCTGAAGATGTAATTTGAGATCTTAAGAGAAGGGCAACGTATAAAACATAAAATATTAAAAAAATGAAACATTGGAAATATAAGAAAAACTGTAAAAAACAAACTATACCCAGGATATGTAGTGTTCATCTTACAAAGAAGAGCAAATATTGGGGAAAATTTTCTTAATTGAAGAAAATGTCCTTTAACTGAAGAAAGACTTATGTTTATAGATCGAAAGAGAAAAAACAAAAAAAAACACGTCTAGATATACAACTTCAAGGGTAAAGATTTTTCTGAAAACCTGTAAGCTCCCAGAATCCGAGAGAAACATGTTACCTGCAAAGAAAGGAGACTGACTGGCATCAGATTTCTCATTCTTAATTCTGTTATTAGAAGACAGCCTGAGCTATAGTTACAACGTTCTATGAAAAATCATTTTGATCATAAAATTCCATTCCCAACCAACTATCACTCAAGTGTAAGGGCTAAAGAAAACATCCCTGGACATACCTTCTGAGCTCTTTCTGAAAAAATTGTTCAAATATATTATTTTTCAGTGACACAATAGGAGTCTAAAAGGAAAATATGAAGACTAACTCAGGATTTTAATGAAAAATTACAGCAGGGAGCAATTGGCATATTTTAGAACAAAATGTCAGAGAGCTTTGTAAAGAATGTTATTAGAGGAGAGTAGATAACAATACATATATTGTGTGAATTAGATTCTGAGAGTTCACTGTGTCCTGGTGTTGATGATATGAAGGATATTGTCTGATCTGATGAACAAGAAAAAAGGCAAAAACTTCAGGGACGATAAACCATGAGGACGAGTCGTGCGCTAAATATAAAGCAGCAAGCTAAAATGTGATGTGATTTTGGGCTGCTCATAGACTGTAAGTCCTCTTTCTGAAATGACAGTAGTGGGTCTCCATTGGTCAGGTGATTTAGAAGACACAAGAGACTAGACCTGAGGTTCAGAAATTCTCTTCACTTTATTATTTCTAAGTTAGTTAAATTCAAATAAAATCAAATGTAATACTTAGGAAGAATGATTCTCTTCGGTGGTGGGATTATCTTGTGGGTGGCATTCCTTTACCCATCTCTGTGTTTTCTTGGTTTTCTAACATGAACTGTCTTACTTTTATAATAAAAGAACAATAAATGCTATTTGGAAATAAATGAAACAAAATCTTAATAAAGATAACTAAGGAAGTATAGCCAAGGATGTTTTTATGCACTAGCCCATGTCTGAATAAAAAGGACATAAACACTATTCCAAATGTAAAGAGCTTTTTTTCTTTTTTAAGTAGTATTTCTAGAGCTAAAAGAATTCTTAATTCTGGTTGAATACATTGTGCAAAAAAAATGGCTTTCGACGTTGCAGAGGTTTTGACAATGGAAATCAAGTCATAAGCCATTATTTTTTCCACTCCTCTCTTTGGAATGGCTGTATTAATCTTAAGAGCTCAGATTTCAGTACACCTGTACTATCTAGGTTTGATCCCTGGATCTCGAATCGTGGGCAAGTTTGTTAACCTTTACGTGCTCAGGTTACACATCTGTAAAATAGGGATTACAGTACATACTTTGGAGGTGTGGTAAATGAAAGTTAGATGAGTTAACATATGAATCATAGAATATTGACTGGCACTGAGTAAGCACTTGATAATTATTAGCTTTAAAAATAATGAATATCTGAAATACAGTTATCACATTAGATATGTCCAGTTATTTAAAATTAAATATTTAGAACCATACTTTATATGATATTGCAGCCTTATAAAATGATGGATGAGGTGATACTATTGTACAAGATATTGTATGTCTAAGGTGTGAATATCTCAAAGTCAAGCGAAGAATAACAGATAGCAAGTTGATATTTGAAATTCAACTTTAACCTCAGGTGGATATGTTTTACAGTGTTATGTTTGCTTATTTTGTTTTTATATATACTTTTTTTTTCGAGGAAGATTAGCCCAGAGCTAACATCTGCTGCCAATCCTCCTCTTTTTTGCTGAGAAAAACTGGCCCTGAGCTAATATCCGTGCCCATCTTACTCTACTTTATATGTGGAACGCCTGCCACAGCATGGCTTGCCAAGCAGTGCCATGTCTGCACCCAGGATCCAAACCAGTGAACCCCAGGTCGCCGAAGCAGAATGTGCGAACTTAACCACTGCACCACCAAGCAGGGCCCTGCTTATTTTTTTTTTTTTATTTAAAGCATTTTACATGTAAATTAACGTCTCATTTAATATAATCATTTTAGAGCCTAGGTTTTTGTGGCAGAGTTGCTTTCTCAATATGCTCAATTATGGAATAAACATAGAAATAGAAAGTATTTATTTAAACGCTTTTGGAAAGATTACAAATTGTGGCATCATTTTATTGGGTGTGTATAGTTCATCCTGACTATTTTCAGTGCATTTTATGTACTCAGAAGTAACATAGCATAGCATGATGGTTGTGAGTACCAATTTTGGAGTTAGAGAAATTTAGGTTTGAAGAGCTAGCTCTGCCACTTCTTAACTGTGTGGTCATGGATAAATTTATTATTAACATTGTTACATAGGAGTATTATGGGTATATAAGGTGGATACAAAGATAAATGAGATAATTTATAGACTTGCGTAAATATGGTATTTGTTTTAAGCTTTCACCAAGGATTATTTTCAACAAAAAGTTCTCCTTCACTTGTTACGTTGTAGAAACTTTTTTTAATCATTATATAATGACATTAAATTGCAGTTAGCAAATGAAAAAAGGTTTGTATAGTTGTGTCACCCCTTTCCCTGTCCCCATACCCATTTCCCCTCTCTGTTTTTTGAGGAATATTAAAAAATGTTTTACACAAGTGGTTGTCAATTATGACTAGTGCTGTTATGTATAAAAATATAAATTCCACTGGACACTAATATAAGAAAATTGTTTCTTTGTTCACTCTGTTTCTTCTCTGCCCTCACTGCCTCCCTCTCCCTGCACCATGAAATGTCTGTATCTTGACTTAAAAGACCAATGGTTTCCACTGCCCTCATTCTAAAGGACCGCAGTCCTCCATTGTCACCCTGGAATCAGTGAAATAAGTGCCTGAAGTCAGACTGAATCATTTTGTCTTCAGTCTTCTGATGCAAAGTTAAACAAATAGGAAAAGTAATGAGATTGAACTAAGGCATTTTTAAGTGAAAATATGTGCTGTATTGAGTTTGGCAGTATTTGATGTTAAATGTACATTTCATTTAAATGCTATTAATTTAACAAAGCACTTTTCTCTTTTGTCCTAGGCAAGGGGTTAATATTTATCACATGTATGGTATGTGCTAGGATATGCTAGACACATTACATAAATTAGTTCATTTAATCCTCACAACAGCTCTATGAGTTAATCCCTAATTAATAGCTTACTGACCTAATAAGTGGCAGGGCAAAGATTTGAACCTAGGAATAATGGCAGAACCTGTGTACTTTTCCATTATACCATACTGATTGTTACTGAGTATGAAAAGTTTAGTCAGATGATCCTGATGTCAGCATATAACTACAATATGAATTTAGTGTATATTTATTTGACTTAATGATACCTGTTATGAGGTGTGACATTACTAAACTCTTCTTCATTATCTTGGAATGTAGCACCTTCTGTTGGGCAAAAAGGATTCTGAAAATGAAATAAAGTAGCTGGTGTTTTTTTGGTTTTTGCCAAAGAGCCTAACACTAACTAAAATGTTTAATGAAAGAATACGTTTTCATATGTAATGTATTTCTGAAAATGTGCATACGTGTTACCTGGTTTTGTGCTTAGAAAGTTAAGAAAATTATTTTTTTAAAAACCCTCAAGTGTTGTATATATGTTTAGAGTTTTTGGTTTGTTCTGTACATTGCATAATATATTCATTATTTAAAACAGTTTTAGGGGCCGGCCTGGTGGCACAGCGGTTAAGTGCGCACATTCTTGCTTCGGCAGCCTGGGGTTCGCCGGTTCGGATCCCAGATGCAGACATGGCACCACTTGGCAAGCCATGCTGTGGTAGGCATCCCACATATAAAGTGGAGGAAGATGGATACTGGTGTTAGCCCAGGGCCAGTCTTCCTCAAAAAAAAAAAAAAAATTTTTTTTAATTTAATTGAAAGCAAATTAATGGTTTTACTTTTATCCTATAAAATTTAAAATATATGCAAAAGTAGAAAGAACAGTATTATGAACCCCTTTGTACTTACTGCCCAGTTTTAATAATTACCACCTATGACCAATCTTGTTTTACCTCTCTCCATTCTTCCTTACCCCATCATTTTGAAGTCATTTCATTGGAAAATACTTTGGTAGGTATCTCTAATTAAAGATAGGAATTTTTTAAATTTTAAATATGCCCATAATACCATTATCATACCTAAACTAACTAAATTCTATTACTGTTAAATATCCAGTTATTATTCCAAGTTCTGATTGCCTCATAAACCATAATTTTTTTTAACTTTTTCAAAATCAGAGTCCAAATAAAGTGTATATTGCAATTGGATGATATGTCTGAGTATCTTTTAATCTATAGATATCCCCCTCCCATTCTTATATTCTTGCAATTTTTGTTGAAATAACCTGATCATTGGCCTGGTAAATTTTACGAAAGTCTGGATTTTGCTCATTGCATCTCCGTGATTTCATTTAAGGAAAATTACTCTTCCAAATATTTTTTCATCTCAATTTCAGATTTTCTTCCTTTACCTACAATGAGTTTAATGGTAAACTGACTTCACTTTTGGGGAGAAAAAGTTATTTGTGGTAATTGCAAGGGGATTTTGCTAAATGATGAGCAGGAGATTATTTTAATGGTTCTGATCAATTTTCATAGTTTTTGTCAAGACCAAGGTGAACATTAGGCTTATTTTGAAACTAATTTCTAGCATTTAATATTGACATAAGCTGTCTGTACAACTTATTAAAATATTTTATGTGCTGATTTTGCCTATAATTTTAAATCTTTATTTCGATCACTGCTTTTCAAAATGTTGACACACTCTATGTTTATCTAGTATTTCATATGGTTTTTTTCTTGACAGTTGAACAATCTTCATTTCAGTTAGCTTCTGAAGAAGGCTAAAGATTTGCTACTTTCATTACATCTAGTAGGTTCCATCTTTATCTTAATTGTATTGTTGCTACTGTCAACACTTTTTCCATTTTCGTCAAAAACAAACAAAATACATATGTATTAAATTGTACAAACACCACTATATAAAGATGGTGCCATTGTTTAAAAGTAAATTTCTGGCTGACTGAAAAAGGTTCAGGAGCTGACATATAAAACCATGAGCTCAGTATAGGAAGATAGGCATGGTAATACATAATGTGTAGAGGTACAGGCTATCTGAAAGCTATGGGCGGCCTAAAGCAAATCAAATAACAGATCTGTGTTCCACATGGGAACTAATGGATGTGGATGAAACACTTACCACCTCTTCAGATTGCTAAGTTTAAGGGAGATATCAGCAATCAATTAGCCAGACAGTAGTCAATGGCAACATCATTTGCCATCTGGATACTATACAAAATTGTAAAGTGCATAAATTTGTATTTCATATTTCTCTCTCTTTCTGCAGTCCTCCTATCCAACCATACAACACCTCCTCTTGATTTCTTGATGTCATAATACGGTTCCAAAGCTCTCTATTTGTATGTTTATTGTACATTTATTAAGCACCTATGAAAGTCCCTAAGTATTTTAAGTCACAGACTTATATTTGACGTATCTGTTGAATAATTTGAAAAACAGAAGCAGAAAATTACAGCTGCCTCACCACAAAGGACTCCAAATTCCATAAATAGGCCTTTTTTCCTCAGTAAGCACACTACCCCCCTACCATTCTCCATCCCACAAATATAAAATACAGAAGTTTTTATTTCTCTGGGTGGTATAGATTGAGGCAAGTACTGTTTATTAATTTATAGAAAGCTGAATTGTGTGTGTGTATGCATGTCCTGAAGTACTCTTCATCTAGAGTAGGTGGAATGCATCAGGGATATTGTGGGGCAGATAGCCTTCCCTCTTTGCTCCTTGCCTTTTGTAGGAAACAGACAATCTTTGACCTCCCATATCCCAGTGAACAGAGTAACAGGCATAAAAAATGCACACCTTTTGGAATGGTTTCAAACCAGTGTTGTTCCCAGGGGGTAAATGAGAAGTTAACTTTACCTCCTTCCAAACACTCCAAATAAACGTATAACCTAAGTAAATACAAATGCAAACATAGCCTCGAGAAAAGTCCCCTAGGCAACATCCTGCCCACAACAGATTACTACCCTTAAGCCATTCCCATATGTAAATTCTTGAACTGCTCCTCTCCCTGACCACTAATCTAGAATATCTCCTACTTAAATAGGTGGAAAATAATAAAGAACAACTAATCAGAATCCACATAAATATGCATGGAAGTTTGGGGAAGAGGAAGTAGTATACTGTTGTGGCTAATGTGTACAGCAGGGACTGAAAGATGGGAGGCAGTTTAGAACACACTATGAAGTCAGACAGAAACACCCTGGGCTACATCCCCTAGTGGTGAGGTGACCTTGGACAAGGTACTTACTGGCTCTGACTCTGTTTACATGCTTCTTAAGTGAGGATAACAATTGCTGTTGTGAAGACCAAATATTATTTGGATAGCAAATAGCAGGATTCAATAAATGGTTGTAGTAGTGGAAATAGTGCTTCAGATTTTGAAAAGTCTTATACCATTATCTTTGGAGTTTTTGTTTTATCCTAGAGTAGGAAGCCCTCTTAGGAGAAGAGACATAATATGATCTATAATGCTGGCCACATTGTGGTTTAAGATGATGACTGATCTAGGCAAGAAATGATGAGAACTTGAGCTGGGACAGTGGTAGTGGGAATAGAAAATGGATTTAAGAGACGGTCCAGAGATGAAGAGTTGGGAGAATTGAAAATGGCTCTGAGGTTTTTAGTTTGAGTAAGTGGATAGATTGTTATGCCACAGAGGTGGGAAATACTGGCTTTAAACAGCAAGAAGCAGCAGTTGTGGAAGAAAAAGTAATGACTTAAATGTTTTCAGTCTTGAGTTGGAGTGGTTGAAAGGAGTCCAAAATGTTTCAGGTTAGGCAGTTGAATCTCAGAGGAAAGTAGAGACTTGGACTTGACTGTAAATTCTTTAAGTTTTAAGTTCATGGTGTATTTAGTTTTGTATCGTCATCACCCACTACCAAATATATGTGACATTAGTAGAATATCTGTTTCCTAAAAATGTTTAATCATTAATATAATTAAAACTGATTTTAAAAGCCCAGCATCTGTTGACTTTCTTGTTAGTGAAGCATGTGAAATGGAATTGCGTTGTCAAAAGCATGCTGGTTAATTTGGAGAGATTTCAAAGGAGCAATTCACTTTATACACTGTCTTCTCCCTACTTTGGTCACATCTGCTCCATTTGGTTACTGTTCCTTTTGGATACCATACGAGAAAAGTTGGAAATTTATGGTTGCCTCAGTAGGGAAAAAGTGAAGCCTAAGGAAATAGTGATCTCAATATTTAGCTGTTCTTTAAACGTCACTAATGTTAGTTGTAAATATCGGAAAGTGCCTGGGCATGTACAAGAGCAACTTTCAGATATGTTTAAATGTAATCAATTAAGCTCCACTTTATTGTTTAGCATGTTTTCATGGAGAAGAAAAATGCTTTAATGAAAAATTTATTGTTTTAATGCTGGCTTAACCTTCAATTTCTCATTTTCCTTCCTAGTTTCTCAAATAAAATTATTTAGATGATAAAACTTTTTAAAGGAGCTTTTTTTGAGAAATAATTTGATAAAATATTTTAAATACAAGTTCAAATTTAGTGATAAGACATGAAAGACTGAAAAGATTGGAAGAAAATGGAAAGCAACTTAGTATAATGATAACCATGGCCATTTCACTACAAGAATTTGAAGATTTGGAGATTCTGGGTGATTTTTTCACTGTAAACAGTCATCCTAAGAAAGGCAGAAGAAACAATTTTTTTTTTAAGTTACTGCACTGGAATTCCAAGATGAGCTTTATCTGTGTTCCTGGGTAAAGTACATCAGAAAGTTTAAGGCCGCTTAGGGAAGAAAAGGAATTTCAGCCTGGTCTGCAAGTGAAATGACATCATAGAAGTGTACTACCTTTGTTGAGATCCCAGACTAGCCAGCTTGTGAGAGCAGCACAGGGTCATTGCTGCTGGTGCTGAGAACCAGCATGCAGAGGAGCGAGCCTCATGGGCGCATGGGACTCAGCGACCAGAGCCAGGTTATGATCTTTCACCAGGGTAATTCCACACTCTTTGTCATGGACATTAATGGACATCAGACCAACTTACTCACTTTAGAGCTTGCAGTTTTTCCCTGTTAAGAAAGTAGGAGTCTTTTAGAAAGAACCATAGGGAAAAGGCATATCTGCATTGGAGAGCATTGCTTAATTACCTTCAACAGATGAATCAGGAATGTAGATGACAAACCTTGCATCTCTCTCAGGGTACACAAATATGTGTAACTCCCTTAGAGAATTTACATTTAACCTTTAATGTGTATATTCAAAATGGTAAGCACTATGATAAAATAAGTGAAACATACATAAGACTATAGGTCTGGTATAATTTAAGTAATGTATTAAGTGCCATGACATGTCCTTTTTGTTGCATAGGCAAAAAAAGACCAGAAGAAAATAGGCTGAAGAAATTATAAAGTGACGTTACACAGGAGGAAATACAAACATATGGAAAAATCAGCCACACCAATAATCAAAAAAATCAATCAGTGATACCATTTTATACCTATTAGGGAACTTTTTAAAATATTTTTTCTGATGATGAAAGTAATGCATCTGTTATGCTAGGAATTTGGGAAATACCGAAAAGCTTGAAGAAGAAAATAAAAATCACCCATAATTCCTCTGGCCAGAGTTTACTATAGATACTATTTTGATGTATTTCTCTTTTCTTTTTTCCTACACAAACACTCACAAATTGATAAACTGCTATTTTCAAGTAACATTGTATACAAAAATTTGTTCTTCATTATTAAATATATCTATATCAGATGATTGAAAGCAACCTGAATGTCCCCTTAGTAGAAGAATCAGTTGAAGTGATTACATTTTAACTCGATGTAATATGCAGCCCTGGAAAGTAGTAATGAGGAAAATATAACTTCAAAAGAAAATGTCTTCAATCTGTTAATTGGAAAAAAGCCATATGTGAAATGGTGTAAAGCTGTGATCTGAGCTGCTTGTTTATATAATACTTATTTTCATGCCCCCAAATCCTACCTGAAATCCCTGTGCGTCCTTCTTACCTCAGCTTCAGTCCTGCTCTTCTGAGAAGCCTGCTTTTCTTGTCCAGTTCTCTCAGGCAGACTCTTGCTCAGATGCACCCTTTGGACCTAGTAGCTGCTACCCTTTTAGTGGTTATCAGGTTGTATGACCATTAAGAGACAGAACTGTTTTTTCATCCTAGCTCCTAGCACTGTGTGCCTGCTGGAGCGTAACAAATTTTTATTGAAGGCTGACTCTAAGTGTAGAACTGAGTTTTGTGGGATATCCTGAGGAAAAAATAATTCCCAATTTCCAGTAAAACTAATGAGAAACAGAGTATAAATAGAATAGTTATATATAAACCAGAAGAATTAAATCCTTGAAAACTGCAAACAGAGAAAAGTCGTCAAGAACAAATTATAAATAAGGCATTAACAAGAGAAAATAACACCTGTTGTATTGGTACATATTCTTGTATTCATTTAATCAAGGACCAAAATAGGGAGTCCAAAATAGGTGTTTCTTTTTTGCAACATGAAGTTCTGTAGTTTAATACTACATATTGCAATATGGATAACTGGGAATGGAGAGCAGTTTCAACATATGTATAAGCCATTATAATTCCAAAAGTGTTCTTTTTATACCATGTGTCAGTATAACTATGTCACTCATTGGCATTTGATATTGTCTTAGAATGTTACCACATCTTCTCCAAAAACAAGATGGTGGCCTCTGCAGCCTTCTAGGCAGTGCTGAGTACCTTAGAGACCTCCAAAATGCTTCTGGAATTTGACTTTTCACGTGAAGAAAATATTGGGAGCTAGATCACTTCAGAGGAAGCTTGTTGTATTAAAATAAATTTACAATTTTAATATTATTAATTACTTAGCAAAAGAAGTGTTTAATTATCACTTTTGTTATGAGTTTGGTTTTTTCCTCCTCTTGGTCAGAGGCCTATTTTCTTTTCCTTTAGTTAGAGACCTGGATTTTCTTTTCAGTTAGAGGCCCCATGCGTACAACATACATTTCAGCTAAGAAAAGATGCCCACCAAGGAAGAAAAAAAATATTTTGCTTAAAAATGATAGAGTGAAATAGACTCTAGCAGTGCTTTGGCTATATTTATACAACAGCTTGGATGCAGTTAAATTTTCATGTACTTCAATTTTAATGTACTTAAAAATATATAGGAATTGAGCCCATTTTTTCCCATTGTACTAAAGTATATATTAGTATCAAGTCTAAATTATAGATAAGTAAACTAAGGAATAGAGTAGCTTTCCTCAAATTACACATTTATTCAGTTTATCTGTTGTGATCTTAATTATATAATTGGGGGATATATTTTTGATTTTTCTGATTTTTTTTTCTACCAGATAGGTTTCTTGTATAGGCAAAACCATCTTTGTTTAAGTTATTGTGCATTATGGGAATCACTTGGACTCTTATTATTTTACTAATAAAAATTCTGAAATATGTAAAACAATCATGATATTTACTTAAACCCTTTAAGTTAGTGGTTCTTAATCTTTTTGCATCAAAGAATCTTACTAAGTTCAATATTCTTTCTCCAGAAAAAAAAAATAATGTGTACATACATAATATTTCCCCTGAATCCAGTCCCCTGGGTTATGAAGCTCTGCTTTAGATTATACATTTTGATATATGTCTTGTAAATTCAGTATATTGTATGCTTTTAAAAGTGTCAGGGGATCTCATCCTGAAGCACATTCTCCGTAAAGCTTTTCCACAACCTTGTAACCAGAGTTCTTATATACTTCTATTGTGTTACTCACATATAAATCTGAAATTTTTTTAATTGTTTGAAATATTTAATGTGTATGCTATATTTTCCTCTCAGTCTTATTTTTCTGACAGTTAGGTTTGTTTTAATTTTGTAATTTATATTTTTTAAAGATTGGCACCTCAGCTAACATCTGTTGCCAGTCTTCTTCTTCTTTTTTTCCTTCTTTTTCTCCCTGAAGCCCCCCGGTACATAGTTGTATATTCTAGTTGTGAGTGCCTCTGGTTGTGGTATGTGGGACGCCGCCTCAGCATGGCCTGACAAATGGTGCCATGTTCGCGCCCAGGATCTGAACTGGTGAAACCCTGGGCTGCCGAAGCGGAGAGCGCGAACTTAACCTACTCGGCCACGGGGCTGGCCCCTGACAATTGTCTTTTAACCAACAACAGATTTTCTTTTCTTATTCTAGATTCTGAAGAGGCTCGGTCTGTAAATCCTTCCAGTGTTGATGAAAATATTGACTCTGAGACAGAGAAAGACTCTCTCATCTGTGAAAGTAAACAAATAATTCCAAGTAAAGCACCTCTTCCATCTGCCCTTGATGAATATGAGTTCAAAGATGATGATGATGAAGAATTAAATAAGATGATTGATGATAGGCATATTCTTAGGAAAGAGCTACGAAAAGAGAGTGAATCTGAAATAGAAAAGAATAGTTTGTTTGCGAAACAGGAAAAAACTTTCTATCCTAAATCACTGAAAAGTAAAAAACAAAAGCCATCTAGGGTTTTGTATTCAAGTTCTGAAAGTTCGGATGAAGAAATTCTTCAGAACAAAAAGGTTTCTGCTCCATGTTCTGTCCCTGAAACATCAAATTCTGATACACAAACCAAAAAAGAATATGGAATTTCAAATGAACACAAACAGAAAGGCAAAGTTAAAAGAAAATTAAAGAACCAGAACAAAAATAAAGAAAACCAAGAACTGAAGCAAGAAAAAGAAGGGAAAGAAAATACCAGAGTAACAAACTTGGCGGTTAATACCACACTAGACTGTTCAGAAAAGACCAGAGAGGAGGGGAATTTTAGGAAATCTTTTAGCCCAAAAGATGATTCTTCATTACATTTATTTCATATTTCCACTGGTAAATCTCCCAAACATTCTTGTGGACTAAGTGAAAAGCAGTCATCACCACTGAAACAAGAACATACTAAAACATGTTTATCACCAGGAAGTTCTGAAACATCATTACAACCTGATCTTGTTCGGTACGATAATACAGAATCTGAATTCTTGCCAGAAAGTTCAAGTGTAAAATCTTGTAAGCATAAGGAAAAAAGCAAACATCAGAAAGATTTCCACTTAGAATTTGGTGAAAAGTCAAATGCCAAAATAAAGGATGAAGATCATAGTCCAACATTTGAAAATTCAGATTGCACACTGAAAAAAATGGATAAAGAGGGTAAAACATTAAAAAAGCATAAATTGAAACATAAAGAGAGGGAAAAAGAAAAGCATAAAAAAGAAATTGAAGGTGAAAAGGAAAAATACAAAAATAGGGATGGCACTAAAGAGCTGCAGCGGAGTGTGGAATTTGATAGAGAATTTTGGAAAGAAAATTTTTTTAAAAGTGATGAAACTGAAGATCTATTTTTAAATATGGAACATGAGTCCCTAATATTAGAAAAAAAATCGAAATTGGAAAAAAACATAAAAGATGATAAATCAACCAAGGAAAAGCATGTCTCAAAAGAGAGGAACTTTAAAGAAGAACGAGAAAAGATTAAAAAGGAAAGTGAGAAGTCTTTTAGGGAGGAAAAAATAAAAGATTTAAAAGAAGAAAGAGAGAATGTGCCCATAGATAAAGAAACAGAATTCAGTTCTTTAGGTGTAAGTGTTAGTGAGGAATCTATAGGGTTACATTCAATGGAAAAGGAAATAGAAATTGAAAAGCATATAAAAGAAAGTAAGGAGAAATCTGAGAAACGATTTCAGGCTAAAGAAAAGGACATTGAAAAGACTGAAAAAAAAAATTCTGAAAAAGAGAAGAAAAAACATGAGCATAAATCAGAGAAAGACAAATTAGATCTTAGTGAATGTGTCGACAAAATAAAAGAAAAAGACAAGCTGTATTCACATCACACAGAGAAATGCCATAAAGAAGGTGAGAAGATAAAAAATATTACTGCTATTAAAAAAGCTGATGACAGAGAGAAAAGTAGAGAAAAGATAGAGAGAAAACATGACAAAGAAAAATCTGACAGAGAGAGGCATGTAGCAGAAAGCAAAGAAAAGCATTTGATGGAAAAAAAACCCAAACAATTAGATAATAGTGACTATACTAAATCAGAAAAAAGCAAAAATAAAGATAGGGAGATAGATAAAAAGGAAAAATCGAGAGAGAAAGAAAGCGTAAATATAACTAACTCCAAACACTTCCAGGAAGAGAAGAAGTCAAGTATAGCAGACAGTAGTAAAGCACAACATGAAAAAACTTTATCCCTTAAAGAAAAAACAAAAGATGAACCTTTGAAAACTCCTGATGGAAAAGAAAAAGATAAAAAAGATAAAGATATAGACAGATACAAAGAACGAGACAAACATAAAGATAAAATTCAACTTAATAGTTTACTCAAACTAAAATCTGAAGCAGATAAGCCTAAACCTAAGTCATCACCAGCATCAAAAGATGCTCGACCTAAAGAAAAGAGGTTAGTGAATGATGATTTAATGCAGACAAGTTTTGAACGAATGCTAAGCCTTAAAGATCTAGAAATAGAGCAGTGGCACAAAAAACATAAGGAAAAAATAAAGCAAAAAGAAAAGGAACGGTTGAGAAATCGTAATTGTTTGGAACTTAAAGTAAAAGATAAAGAAAAAACAAAGCATGCACTAGCTGAGTCTAAAAATAAAGAACTTATTAGGTCAAAGAGTTCAGAGCTGACTGATGCTTATACCAAGGAGAAACAATCTAAAGATGCTATAAGTAACAGATCACAATCTGTTGACACCAAAAATATAATGAATTTGGGGAAGTCATCCTTTGTTTCAGATAATAGCTTAAACAGATCTCCTAGATCAGAAAGTGAAAAGCTGGGTCTCAGCTCCAGATCTGTATCCCTGATTTCGGTTGCCAGCTCAGAAGATTCCTGCCATACTACAGTGACAACCCCAAGGCCTCCAGTTGAGTATGATTCTGACTTTATGTTAGAGGGTTCAGATTCCCAAATGTCCTTTTCCCAGTCACCTTTTTTCCCAGTTGCCAAATCTCCTGCCCTTCATGAAAGGGAGTTAGATAGCCTGGCTGAACTGCCAGAGCGGATTAAGCCACCGTATACAAGCAGACTTCCAACATCCCATCTCCGATCATCTTCTATAGAAGATGCTAAACTAGTCATAAGTGAGGGGAGACCAACTGTAGAAGTTCGAAGATGTAGCATGCCATCTGTCATCTGTGAACATACAAAACAGTTCCAGACAATATCAGAAGAAAGCAATCAAAGTGGCTTAGCTGTGCCAAGAGATATTTGTCCTTCTCCCAAACCTGAGGTATCCTTACATGTGCCTGAAAGAGAACTTTCAAATGTGTCTAACATACATTCCAGCTTTGCAGCCTCTCCAACTAGATCTGTAAACAGCAAATATATTTCAGCTGATATAAATGTTACCAAGAGTACTGCTGCAGTGAGCACTTTAATGAACAGTCCTGTGCATTTAGAGCCATCCAATCAGGTTGGTGTGATCCAAAATAAATCATGGGGCATACCTGTTGATAGACTGGAGTCATTAAGCACCAGTGACTTTATCTCCCCAAATTCTAGTACACCTGATCAAGATTCTTCTGTTCAGGGTTTTTGTAATTCTGAAAACAAAATACTGAAAGAACAGAATACTGATTTTTTGTCCCTGCACCAGACTGACCCTCCAGGACACTCTTGTGCTCAAGATCCACCATCCTTTCTGCCTTCACAGCACCCTTGCTCTTTCCACAGCCAATCACTTTCAGATGCTGAGTCTGTTTCTAAACATGTGTCTTTGTCATCTGTTGCCAATCAAGAGCCCGGTATTTTACAACAGAAAAATGCAGTTCAAATTATCAGTTCTGCTTTAGATAGTGAGTCTGCAAAAGATATGGAGAATACTTTTGTCCTAACAGATGTTCAAAAGACAGATGCCTTTGTCCCAGTGTACTCTGAAAGCATCGTTCAAGAAGCATCACCAAATTTTGAGAAGGCTAATACTTTGCCTGTATTACCATCAGAAAAGGACTTTAGTGGAAGTGATGCCTCTTCCCAGCTCAGTACACCTTATGCATTCAGCAGACTAATGTATAAGTCTTCCGGTAGTCATGGGGTTGAAAATAGCACTTCTGATATTCAGATTATTTCACATGAAAAAGAAAGCAAACTGGAGAGCTTGGTTTTAACTCATTTGAATGATAAGTGTGATTCTGATTTATGTGACATGAATGCAGGGATGCCGAAAGGAAACCTAAATGAACAAGATAATCCAAAACATTGTCCTGAAAGTGAAAAGTGTTTGCTTTCCATCGAAGATGAAGAATCACAACAAAGTACTTTATCAAGTCTGGAAAACCAGTCACAACAATCAGCTCAACCAGAAGTGCATAAATATGGTCAATTAGTTAAAGTAGAATTAGAAGAAAATGCTGAAGATGATAAAACTGAAAACCAGATCCCTCAAAGGATGACTAGAAACAAAGCAAACACAGTGGCAAGTCAAAACAAACAGATCCTTGCTAGCTGTGCACTATTGCCAGAAAAGGACAGCGAATCTTCATCTCCTAGAGGCAGAATAAGATTAACTGAAGAAGATGATCCTCAAATTCACCACCCACGGAAAAGGAAAGTGTCCCGTGTACCTCAGCCTGTGCAAGTGAGTCCCTCTTTGCTACAAGCAAAAGAAAAAACTCAGCAGTCTTTGGCAGCCATCGTAGATTCTCTGAAACTAGATGAGATTCAGCCATACAGTTCAGAGAGAGCAAATCCATATTTTGAATACTTGCATATAAGGAAAAAGATTGAAGAAAAGCGCAAATTGTTGTGTAGTGTTATTCCTCAAGCACCTCAGTATTATGATGAATATGTGACATTTAATGGATCATATCTCCTGGATGGAAACCCCTTAAGCAAGATTTGCATTCCCACAGTAAGTAACATCACTTGAAATACATCTACTACACTGACCAGTAGAAATACACTGCAAGTCACAAATATAGTTTTAAATTTTCTAGTAGCCATACTTTAAAAAGTAAAAAGAAATAGGTGAAATTAATTTTAATATTTTATTTAACCCACTATATCCAAAATACTATTTCTCAATATAGAAAAATTGAGATGTTTTATGTTCTTTTTTTTTGTACTGAGTATTTGAAATCCAGTGGGCTTGATTACATCTCCGTTCATGCTAGCCACATTTCAGTAAGTGCTCAGTAGTTGTGTGTAGCTAGTGGCTACTTTATTGAACAGCACTGTTTTACAGTATCTTTTTCCTTACCTGCTTTTCCTTTTGTCCCAAAAGAAGTATGTTTTTATTTCTTTGGAGGGTAACGCCTTTACATGTGCTTTTGATCCCATTCCCTTCAGCCTCTTTGGAAGCTTCCTCTATTAAAACACTTCTCCCTGTTTATTTTTCAGTTTTGCCTCTCCATTGGCCCTTATCCACCCACTCCAAACTTATTTGAGTTGTCTTCATCCTGGGGAGAAAGAAGTTATCCTTTGACTATGCCACTTCATCAACCTCACCCTCTCTCTCCTTCACTGCCGCACTCTTGGAAAGTAGTCTGTGCCTGATGTTACCTTTTATCACTTCCTATTCATCCATTCACTGTTAAGCAGTGGCAGAGGTCACCAGTGAGCTCGTGATTGCCATGTACACTGGCCTCTTCCTTTTTCTTTCTACTTGATCTCTGTCACGTTTGACATTATCATCGTCTTGTTCTTCATAAAATTCTCCCCTTCCTGGTCTTTCATGATGGTGCTCTCTTCTGATTCCCTTGTCTCACTGACTGATCTTTTTCTCTTTTAATGATTCATTCCTCTACCCACCCTTTAACTATCAGACTTCTCTAGGAGTTAATTCTTCAGTCAGCTTTTTTGTTGTTTTGGTCTTACCTATTTCTGTGATTTCAGCAGTCTTCCATGTGCCAGTTAGTCCCCCCAAATTTTCTAGCTATATCTTCTCTGTTGGTTTGAATCAAATATAGGTGCCTCCTGAGCATCATCACCTAAATGACCTTCAGACACCTATCATAGATTTGGTTCCCCAGGAAGCTGACTCTGAGATTGTGTACAAGAGGTTTACTGATGAGTGCTGTTAGGAACAGTACCTGTAAGTATGTGAGGGAAGTAGAATTGGGAGAGCAAGAAGTTGAACGGGAATGCAGTTGCAACAGTGACCTCAGCTGAACCCACAGGAGCTTTGGAGTGGGGTGGCCTTTCTGATAGATAGCCTGCACTCAGGGAGGGAACATGACCTTGGGCATGCCAACTCTCTTCCCTGAAACATAGTTCCTAGAGAGGAACTCCAATGAGAGTTGTCACCCAGCAACCCTCCTAGGAGCTGGGAGGTGAGTGCCTTATTCCTGATGGGGATGTCTAACCATGCACCACAGCATCCACTCTGACCTCATCCTTCACACAGACCAAAAGGAATGATTTGTCCCTCATTCTCTCAATAACAGATCTTTCTTGGTTAGTGATGACACCAAGGTAGAAGCCTGTCAGCCACCAGATTGTAACCATTCTACATTGGAACTCTCTCCAGAAACTGTACCTTCTACCACTGCCTTGGTTTAGGGCCCTCATCATTCTCTCTCACTTAGAACATCACAGCAACTTTTTCACTTCTTGTTTCTCCTAGTTTTTTTCTCTGCTGGAGCATTCTCTTTTGTTGTTAGCTTTACATCCCTTTAAAAGCAACAAAAAGCTATTTCCCTATTTAAGTTCTCAGCTGCGATTGGCTGACTTCACCATTGTTTACAGCCTAAAATCCACATCTAAGCATAGCATAACCATTCATTTCACAGTCTGACCCCAATCTACACCTCTAGCTTCATTTTCTCACTACTGTTTCCAAATTGACCCAATATTTCAGGCTAACTGAACTGACTCCTCTATGGAAATCTCTTGTCCTGCTTTTGGTACTTTGGCAGTGTTTGTCCCTCTGCCTGAAATGTTGTTCTTACCAGGCTCCCTTTTCTGTCCTCTTCCATGCCTTTGTTCCAGCTGTGATGTCACCTGTGTCAAAACTCATCGAAGAATTGCTTGTGTCTTCGCTATACCTCCCCTGTGACATTGTAGTTAACTGTTTACATGCGTCTACCTCTGCACTATAATATGATGAAGGGCTGGAACACTGTTTGTTTCTTGTAGAATGAGTCCCAAATTTATCTTCAGCCCTGAATACACTACTGATTTCCATAACCGTGTTTCTACCTGCTTCTGGATATTTCCTGAAAGTCCCAAAATATCCTTAAAGTTATTGTGTCCAATTCCAAACACATTTATCTCAAATGTCTTCTTTTTGCCCTCACTGCTTTAGTTACTATCATTATCTGCTATCTAATTTCCCAGGCTGGAAACCCAAAATTTAACCTTCACCTCTTCCCCTCTGCTCTCCCATCACATCAGTCACTAAGTCATCTTGTTCATCTCACATCCTTTCCCCTTCTCTTTCTTACCATGGCCATGCAAGGACTTCATTAGCTCCTTAGGCTCTTGACTCCCATGTGTGAATATTGCATAACTGAATACAAGCATACCTCGTTTTATTGTGCTTCGCTTTATTGTGCTTCACAGATACTACGTTTTTACAAGAGTTTGCACCAGCAAAAAGATTATGATTCGCTGAAGGCTCAGATTATGATTGGCATTTTTTAGTAATAAAGTATTTTTTAATTAAGGTATGGACATTGTTTTTTAGACGTAGTGCTATTGCACACTTAACAGACTACAGTATAGTGTAAACATAACTTTTATGTGCACTGGGAAACCAAAAACCTCATGAGTCGCTTTATCTTGATATTCACTTTGTTGCAGTGATCTGGAACCAAACCCACAATCTCTCCGAGCTGTGCCTGTATTCAAAGTATTACAAATGTAAATAATTCACAACTATGTGCTAATAAGCATTGTACTAACTGTCAAAAATGAGCAGAACAGACATTCTGAACAACTGCCATAGGTTCTAGTTTAATCTCTTCATATTGTCTGGGTTCTTTATATAAAACTCATATCTGATTGTATGACTACCCAGCTAACATCTTTAGAGACTCCCAATTTTCTATAGACCAAAGTCCCATCAGTTCATACAAGGTCCTCCCGTACTTTCGTGGGCTTGGCTGAAGTTACTACCCTCCTGTACATTATGGCCCCCAGGCTGTTCTGTGCTGTTCCACATTGTGCCTGCTCCTGCTTTCAAAGCCCAGTTCAGAGAAGATGAAAAAGTTAGAGGCAAGATAGTGCTTTAGTTCCACATCCACAGAATATGCCTGATGCTAGTGCCTTTTAAATGTTAAAAGACAGAAGATTTTGATATTACCCTACTAATGATAATCAGGAGTAGTAGATTGAAAAGAATAGAGTTGTTAAAAAATTCGTCATTCTTTCAAATTCTTTCAGCAAAATAATGATTGAAAGATTATAAAGCTAATAATTTTGTTTCCTTTATTTCCCCTTAAAGTAAAGGAAATTTTAACTAAAATATGTAGTATCATAGGCTTGAAAAATAGGTGAAACTATAAAGAACAAATTAAAATTAGAACTTTGTACAAAGCAATTTCTAGTGAGCCATTTTAGATTGCCTTTTTAGCACTATCTGCCTATAGAGATATATATATATGAATATATATGTATATATAGTATGACACATATTTGTGTATGTGCTATGTATGCCTGTTTCTTACTCATTATATGATATCACCGTTTCTTACTTGTACAGAGATGATGTAATAGAAGTTTAATTCCCTTGCAGCAATTTTGGGGTTATAACTTTGATTAAATTAGAATTTAATTGTATTAGGTGTTGTTTCAAAAGGGGCTATAAACAGAGCTGAGAATGATTTCTGGATGCAGTGGGGAGTTTTTTTATTTGTTTTTAATGAGGATTACTAAAGTAGAGAAACACAGAGTGCAATATAGTAGAGCAGTCGATTTCCAAGTACTATGCATGAATTCATCTGAGTTTTTAATATTTTTCTAATTGCTTTTCTTCCCCAAATCCCCCCAGTACGTAGTTGTATGTTTTAGTTGTGGGTCCTTCTAGTTGTGGCACGTGGGACGCCGCCTCAACATGGCCTGACGAGCGGTGTCATGTTCGCATCCAGGATCCGAACCAGCCAAACACCAGGCCGCCGAAGCGGAGCACGGGAACCCAACCACTCGACCACGGGGCCGACCCCTCATCTGGGTTTTGGTGCAAATCAGTTGTGTGATCTTGAATAATTCACTTTGCTTCTCGGATCCTTAGTTTTCACATTTGTAAAACAAGGCCACTTACCCTCCCTGAAAGAAGGCTGAAATAGTATATGCCATTGCCCGTTAAAACATGATACAGATTTAAGGGGTTACCATTATTTTATCCAGTTGAAAATGACTTTAAGGTTTATATATACTAGAGCTAATATGCGAACCTCCACCTTTTGCTCATGAAAGGCTTTTGAGTTTATTGGACTGAACTCGTTTGTTCAAAACTTAGTTTCAAGAAATAATAAAGAGGGCCAGCCTGGTGGCACAGCGATTAAGTGGGCGCCTTCTGCTTCCGTGGCCCGGGGTTCCCCGGTTTGGATCCTGGGTGCAGACATGGCACTGCTTGTCAAGCCATGCTGTGGCAGGCATCCCACATACAAAGTAGAGGAAGATGGGCAGGGATGTTAGCTCAGGGCCAGTCTTCCTCAGCAAAAAGAGGAGGATTGGCAGCAGATAGCTCAGGGCTAATCTTCCTCAAAAAAAAAAAGAGAAGAAATAAGAAAGAGCAGAATAACAGAAACCACTCTTGGCACTGCATGTCCTTTCCAGCATGGATGTATCCACTTGTCTCCTCTGAGTCAGCTAGCTGCTGTTGTTTCCAAGTAGTCTCTTCACGTTTACGGGATCTGGTTATGAAACCCATTAGAAATTTGGTGAAACATCTCCAAAGTCAGTTTATGTTTGTTCTTCTGTCAAACATTTTTCTCATAATTTAACCAAAATGCTGCCATTTTTCCAGAGGAAACCAAGGAAAGAAAAATAAAATTGCAGGGCCGGCCTGGTGGCCAAGTGGTTAAGTTCGCATGCTCCACTTCTGCAGCCCAGGGTTTTACTGGTTCGGATCCTGGGCGCAGACATGGCACTGCTTGTCAAGCCATGCTGAGGCGGCATCCCACATGTCACAACTAGAAAAACCCACAACCGAAAAAAAATACAACTATGTACTGGGGGGCTTTGGCGAGAAAAAGGAAAAGTAAAATGTTTAAAAAAAAAAAAGAAAAGAAAAAAAGAATTGCAGGTCAAATTCTCAAAAACCAAATGAATAAAAGGGAGGAAAAAAAAGGACTTGTCACAACCTGGTATCTCCTGTGGTTGGTGGTACCAGTACATGGAAACCCTACAGGGGGATTCCAAGGGTGGGTAACAATAAGAAAGAGCATCCCTGGGAAGCTGTCAAGAGGTTTTATATTCCAGAGACTCCTGGGACTGACAGATATTAACAACAAAATCTCCAAGCATGGTTTATTTACAGGTAGCTGAGGAAGAACAGCAAAGGGAACGTTTCCTCAAAGATCTCTGTATATATTCCTTTGGTGATTTTACCACTACATTGATATAAGTTAAGAATTTCCAAATTTATATTCTGCTCAAAACCCTCCCCTCAGCTGCTTTTTTCCTAACTGGAGAACTCTACTTGGATGTCCATAAGCTCCACAAACTCAACGTATCAGCACTGAACTTACCCAGAACCTTGCTTCTCTTTCTCTCCTCCTATCCTCTCCTGTGGTCTCTATTACCAGCCATCCAGTTCTCATGCTAAACAACCTACAGGTCCTACTTGGCTGCTCCCTCTTTTTTATCCTTATTTAGTCAATCATCTGTATTTTTAGACCTCGTCCCCTCCACTTCCTCCTCCATCCCACACCAGTGATCTGCTTTCTTAATTCCTTGCCTACAATCTTGTCTCCCTAATATCTATTCTCCAGACACAGCATTGAGCTGGAAGACTTTCAGTGGTTCCCCATTGCATACAAAATTTACCTTGATGTGTTATGCATACTGTCTGTTCCACAGTATGTTAATTAAATGGGGGAGGCGAGGGGGGATAGCTCATGGTTCAGATAAGTTTGGGGAACAGTGTTAATCGAAAAATAAATAGGTTTCAGGGCCAGCCCCGTGGCCTAGTGGTTAAGTTGTCACTCTCCACTTCAGTGGCCCAGGGTTTCACCAGTTCAGATCCTGGGTGCGGACCTAGCAGTGCTCATCAGGCCATGCTGAGGCGGTGTCCCACATAGCACAACCAGAAGGACCTACAGCTAGAATATTACAGCTATGTACCTGGGGAGCCTTGGGGAGAAGGGAAAAAAAGAGGAAGATTGGCAAACAAATGTTAGGGCCAATCTTTAGGGGGAAAAAAGGTTTCTTCACTGCAACACTTCACTGCAAGAACCATTAAAATTTAATTTGTTAATTGTGAGACACCTAAAAAAAACTACGTATACACAGTGTTTTCCAAACTTGTTCTTGGAACCACTTCCTATAAATCATCTTTATGGATCCAGTGTTCTGTGGAACATACTT